>NC_140957.1:107941475-108206475 GCF_014529385.1 Adiantum capillus-veneris
GGAGCAATCTCGCTTCAAGAAGGGCATGCTATAGCATATGAGAGCCGAAGACTCAATACGGATGAACAAGTCTTGGGCATATACAAAAAACAGCTTTTAGCTATTCTACATGACCTAGACACATGGAAACACTAGCTCTTGGGGGCTCCATTCATCCTACAAATGGATCACAAAGCTTCAAGAACTTCATAACGCAAACCAAGCTCTCCGACAAAAAAATGAGGTGGGAAATTTTTCTTTCGCAATTTAAATTTCATATTGCTCATTGCTGGCAAGCACAATCAAGTGGTCGATGCACTTTCACAATGGCTAAGGGTAAATGTGATGTCTATGGCAGCTCATAATGATCTATCTTTTATGATAGATTAGTATGCTAATAGCCAAGACTTTAAGTAGGTAAATATAGCTTTTGCATTAGGGAAGCAAAAAAAAACCATTCACCTTGAAGGATGGTTATCTTCAAAACGGCAATAGGCTATGTGTTACTCACCCATACAATAAGAAAGTCATGTATGAATCCCATGCTTCTCCTTATGCGAGGCAAAGAGGGATTCCATAATCTACTCTTCGAGGAATAGAAACATATTTATGTTGGTCTACCATGAAAAGTAAACATACAGGAGTATGCTTCAAAATACATGGTATACCAAAAATTGAAATTTGATTGAGTAAAGCAACTTGGATTGTTTTCGTCAACAGGCTTAGCAAGAAAACACACTCTATGCCTGTCAAAAAGACTATTAAGGCACATCAAATGGAAACCCTCTTTAGATCTCAAATTTTCAAGTATCATGGCTTGCCAACATCCATAGTGTTGGACAAAGATCATAGAATGATCAGTAATACCTAGAAGGGTCTCTTTGAGAATCTAGGAATTAGATTAAATTTCTCTTTTGGCCTATCGACAAACGGATAACCAAAGTGAAATAACTAATCTAACGATTCTTCTACTAAAAGCCTATGTCATAAAAGTAGATCAATTTTCTCAATGAGAGAAGTACCTACCTCTTATAGAGTATATGTACAACGACATTGTACATATTTCTATGGAGAAAGTACCTTTCGAGGATAAAGAGGAAAGATTCAAAAGTCCCTTACTACTTAAAGTATATGGGAAGATCTTCGTTGTTGATGAATATAGCCGAGACTTACAAGAATATTTTCTAAAGATTAAAAAGGTTATATCCATCTCACAGCAAAGGAAAAAATGGCTACTGCTAATAAGCACAGAAGAGCCTTAGCCTTTAAGAAAAATGATTGGGTCTTGCTAAAGTTTCTCAAGGCTCATCTAAGGCATAGTACGAGCAAGAATCCTATGAGCCACCAAGAGTATTATGCTAAACTAGCAAAAAGATACTATTCTTTCTTTTAAAATTCTTAAGCCAATCAATGAGATGGATTATTAGTTAAAGTTGCCCAACCATTGGCTCATTCACAATGCTAACCATGTGAGCCTACTCAAGCCTTACAAAGGAGAACCACCAAAAGAACCAATAATGGAGGATCCACCAGAGATCGAAGATCAAGAAGAGGTGTTGCAACCCGAATCAATTCTTTGACACGAAGACAAATTAAGAAATGGTAACATTATCCAATGATGTCTTGTTAAGTTTGAGAATTATCCTTTTAAAGATGCTAGATGGATGCAACGAACCTAGCTTAAGGATAATATGAACCTTATCAATGCTTACGATGCTACATTAGAGTAAGAAAATGAAAGTGAATTTTAAATTAACAATTTTTTTTCTTATGATACTTATTCTTTTTCTTTTATTGTGCACAAAATTTAAGAAGTATGCATCCTTAGAATCATGTTTGTGACAATGGCGTCACTTAAACACTAAGTAGAATTTATCACTCTACATTGGAAGTATGATATGGACTAAAGAGCAGACATGCTTGCGGCAGCTAAGTCTCTTGAGCACGAAATGGATCAGATCTCCATTTTGGAATGATGTCGTAGGGTAAAAAGGGATCCTCTACCCTCTAAGAAACATGGACTAATGACTAGGATTTATATTCTCTACCTCATAGTCAAGGACGACTATGATTTCAAGAGAGAGGTAATGTCATAAAATCTAATATCTAATTTTACCAAATGATTTTCACATATTAAATTGATCATTTAATATGGTAAGACAAAAGGGAAGAAAGAGTTAGGATATAGATATGTGCTTCTAGACCTGTCTCAATAGGGGACCAAAAGGAGAAATGGTTGCATCTCAATAGGGGTCCAAAAGGAGACGGTCTACCAAAGAGCAATGTGCAATAAGTGCTTCTAGATTTACCTCATCAAGGGACCAAGAGGAGAGATGGTTACATCTCAATAGGGGTCCAAAAGGAGATAGTCTATCAAAGAGAAACATGCATCTAATGGAGCTTAAAAGACCTTAGGGTTAGCTTCATTAAAGACCTCCAAAAGTTAGTGTTAAAAAGTCCTTTGAACTTAGGCAAGCTAGGACCTGAGGTGGGAATCCTACCCAAGCATGAGGTGCTTGTCGGCTTGCTAACTAAAGTGCTTAAAGTGTTTGTGGGAACCTTTCCCAAGATTGAGGTGCTTCTCATGCTTAAATGACTAAGGTTCTTGAAGTTCTCAATTCAAACATAAACTGTCAAAAGGCATAAACGGTTGTCATGCTTAAATGACTAGGTTCTTGAAGTGTTCAATTCAAACATAAACACTCAAGAGGCATAAACGGTTTGCATGCTTAAATGACTAGGTTCTTGAAGTGTTCAATTCAAACCAAATGACTTAAGAAGCATAAAAGACACATGTCAAGATCCTCCCCATGTGGCCCTCATGATGTGCTTGAATCCTATTGGATAGGATTTAAAGGGGTCCAATGAGAATTTAGATGCATAAAAATAAATAATTAAGCTCTTTCTCTCAAAGAGGAAAAAGAGGACACATGTCCAAATGATATAATTAAATAATACAAGAGAGAGAGAGAGAGGTGTGGACCAAGCATGAGAGGGGGTATACTCCCCCCCCCCCCCCCCCACACACACACACACTCTCATTGTGTAAAGTGCAAAGTGCAAGAGCTCCATCTCCTTCTCCAAGATTGTTGAGAAGTTGAGAGCCTACGGCAACACTCTTGTTTATGGAATGCAAATCCAACCAAGATCCATGCTTCAATGCTTAAGCTTTCCATCTTCTTCATCTTCATTACTATGCTATTATGCTATGCTAAGCAAGAAGAGTGATGATAAGTGAGGAACTATTTCTTTCTCCTATGAATGATTCTTCTTCGTTTTACCTACCCTCATTCCCGCTAGCTCTTTCCACCTTCAAAGGTGTTTGAAGCCTTAGGATTGGGGCTTGGGATAGTTAATTATTTTTGGAAAGTTTATGTTATGCTCATGATGCATGAAGCTTTCCATCTTCATTGCATCACCTACGCCACAAGGAACACAAATATTTTATTGTAGCAAGTCACTCTTGATGGGAGAATCTATAATACAAACGACTTTTGGAGGGGAGACCGGCTCCAAGTAAATCCGGTCCTCAACTATTGTCATGTTATCTAATACTCTCTCTCTTGAAAAAGTATTGTTCATGCCAAGTTAATTGAGTACTATGCTTATGTTGCTACCATCAATTAAGTTCATCCTCTATGTTCTCAAAGTAATACCACAAAAATGCTCAATCTAATTCTCTTAATTTCTCTATTCTCAAAGTTCATAGGCCATTTCCACTACATGGTGCTTGGGAGACATAGTTGCTGCAAGCATGTCTACTCCTTAGTCCATTTCATTCTCCCAAAGTAGAGTGACAAATTCTACTTGGTGTTTGAGAGACGTCATCGTCACAAGCATGATTCTAAGCATGCATACTATTTAAATTTGTGCACAACAAAGAAAGAACTAGTCTTATAAGATAAAAACATTGGTTATTGAAAAGAAATTTGTATATATTGCTTAGTCTAATGTAGCATTGTAAGCATTGACAAGGTTCATACTATCCTTAAGCTGTATTCCTTGCATCCATCTGTCATCTTCAAAAGGATATTTTTTGAACTTAATAAGATACCGTCGGATAATCTTACCATATCGTAGTACCTTGTCTTCATGCCAAAGGATAGCTTTGGGTTGTAGCACCTCTTCCTGGTCTTTAATTTTGGGAGGGTCTTCAAACATTGGTTCCCTTGGTGGCTCTCCTTTGTAGGGCTTAAGTAGGCTCACATGAAAAGCATTGTGTATAAGCCAATGGTTGGGAAACTTGAGTTGATAAGACATCTCATTGATGGGCTTCAAGATTTGAAAAGGACCATAGTATCTTTTTGCTAGCTTAGAATAATAATTTTGATGGCCCGTAGGATTTGTGCCCGTTGTTTGCCTCAATCAAGCCTTGGGAAACTTAAGTAAGACCCAATAATTTTCTTTGAACGTTAAAGCCCTTTTGTGCTTGTCAGTAGCAACAACTTTTTGTCTTTGTTAAGAGATGGATATAGCCTCCTGAATCTTTTGAAAATATTCTTGTAGGTCATGGCTCTACTCATTGGTAGTGAAGATCTTCCCATGTACTTTGAGTAGCAAGGTACTTTTAGGTCTTTCCTCAATGATTTCAAAAGGTGCTTTTCCCATAGAAGTATGTCAATATTATTGTAGGCATACTATATAAGAAGTAAGTACTTTTCCCATTGTGAGTGTTGATCTACTTCGGTAACATAAGTCTTTATTAGATCGAGTATGGATATCTCACTTTGGCCATCCGTTTGTGGGTGATAGTCCGAAGAGAACTTCAATCTTGTCCCGAGATTTTCAAAAAGACCTTTCTAGAAATTACAAGTCATTCTAGGATCTCAATTTAACACAATGGATGTTGGTAATCCATGGTGTTTCAAAATCTGTGATATGAAGAGAGTTTCCATTTGGTGTGCCTTAATAGTCTTTTTGACAGGAATAAAGTGTGCTTGCTTGCTAAACTTGTTGACTATTGTCCATATTCCCGTATTTCCATGGATAGACTTGGGTAATCCAAAGATAAAATCCATGGATATACTCTCCCATGGTGAATTTGGGATAGGCAATGCTTGCTTGCTAAACTTGTCGACTATTGTCCATATTCCTGTATTCCCATGGATAGACTTGGGTAATCCAAAGATAAAATCCATGGATATACTCTCCCATGGTGAATTTGGGATAGACAATGGTTGGAGAAATCCAAGTTGCTTCCCTCAATCATACTTGCTCTTTTGGCATACTATACATTTTGAAACATACTCTTGTATGTCCACTTTCATGGTGCGCCAATAGAAGCAGGTTTCTATAGGAGGGACCTCATTTGTTTTTATTGATATATTTATATATACAAGAGATAAGAAAGAGTACTTGTAGAAAACAGGAATTTAGTGAAAGGCAATGATTGATAGTGAAAGGTATTTTTGAGGTTTTTTTCCTAGGAGTGGATTCATACCAAAAATAAGAGAAGCTTGCATGAAAATATTTCTATATGGAATAAAGAGTATGGAAAGTGGTAAGAAAAATTATGGTAATGGTGAGTCAGCACACCTGAGTGGAAATATTTAAATAACTACCAGAATAATTACAAAAACTCCTTATATTTAGGCCCTATATACTGTGAAACATTTACACAAAAATGGATCATAATATTTTATTTTATTTTTATTTTTTTTTTTGGCTCAACTAGCCTAGTGACTAGCTAAGTGAGGGTTTTTTAGGAGATATAGAGAAAGCCTCATAACTCACACACGCCTATGTACAATGAAAAAGTAGGGATAGCCACAGTGCTTAGGTGATTTTGGTAGAGTAAGGTAACTCACTATGGAAATTTTGGATAGCCAAAAAACGGCTATCATTAGCCCTCCCCCAGGATGATGGTATATTCATGTACCATCATAAAGCATCTTTTCCAAAGAGAGTGCTTTTGAGTCCTTGACAAGATTTTCATTGTTTGGTCCCATGGAATTTTAGCTTGACTTAAACTCATGATTCATGCAACAAAACCAGGGATTTCATTTAACATAATCACGATAAAGCGATTACCCCAATAACTCTAGTATTTACACAAAAAAATCACATGATCACGTTAATTGTTAAGTGCAAAAACCTATAGAGCCGGTTAGCCCTCCGAGGTTTCTATTTTTTCCTATGGGGCCCATCGGGCTTTTTCATTTTCCGGACGGGCCCGCCGGGAAAATGAAAAAGCCCGACGGGAGTAATTATATATAGTAAATAGTGTGCTAACCGCGGTCTTTTAGCTAGGTAAATCCTTGGGGAATGTATCCGAGGGCAGGGTATGGTCATCTCCTTGTGAATTGACCTAAGATTTATAGTCATAGGTCCTTTTTTTGGGCCGAACGTGATTCTTAATTCGGTAACCACTTATAAAAAATTTTAGTTCGTTTATCGACATAAAGATACAAAACCAAAACAACTGAAAACTTGGAGAATCATGCTCATTGCGAAGAAGCCATTGGTCCAAATGAGGGCTGTAATTGGTTTTATAAGATGAGCATATGTAAATGACGAGTCCATAGTCAAGGGTCGAATGTCCTATACTAGAGTATACTTGGCGTATAAAGATCCTTGAAGTCTTGCATTTGAGTTGATTTATACTTGTCACTCCACAATATAAGAGCTATAATCCTTGATTGGGTTAAAATAACTTTTATATATTGAATTGGTTGCATGAGTGGGCTACAATCCTTCACGGGGTACAAGTAGTCCTCAACTGAGTGATTATATTGAAGATTTATTTGCATTAGTTCATGCATTGGTCTATACAGAGAGTGCATTATGTATTACGATAGATTATTAGTGCATGAAATGACCAATCATATATTTTATTGCTTTCGTTTGTTTTTTTGTAGAAAATGAAATTAGATGTGTCGTATTGTTTACAAATCAAAGTGGACATATAAATAATCATTATAAAAATAATTGCATAGAGAGATTCATAGCATTGTTATAGTTATTATACCATGCATAGACTACATTGCAATGTGTATGGTTGCTCACAATATAGGTGACGATATGTGGATTGACTAGCGTGCATTGAAAATCTCATATTGTGCATCATTGTTACTTTCATATTGGATGGTTTTTAAATTATAATATATATTAAAAAAAAGAAAAATGTTTTAAAAACTGAACATCTTGTTCTTTTGTCTCCAGTTTTAATTTAAAAGCAATGGAGCAAAATGTGGGCACAAGTGGTATGAAGAAGCCAAAGAATAAAAAAGCTCTTGGCAAAGAGTGAGATTATGCTCACTACATATGCGGCCAATATATGGAGTGGCAATGTAAATTTTGTCACAAAACAAAATCAGGCGGTGCACCACATATTAGGGATCATTTTCTGGGTAGCGCTAAAAACAGTTGGAAGAAATGTGAACATCCTCAGGTACCTGCAGTTGCAAATCGTTTGAGAGAAGAGCTCGCCAAAAAGGGTGGCAAGAGACAATAGATATATACCTCTATGGCTTCGAGTCAAGAGTTCCCAGAGCCAAATATTAACTCCGCAGATCCTGCAATGACGCCAACTAACCTTGGAGAACAACATGCACAAGGAGAGGAAATTCCAAGCAGTGTTCCTTTTGAATGTCACAATGAAGGTTGACTTTGTCAAATGCGTCAAAAATCATTACATCAAATATTTCGAGTGCAGTCTCTAGAAGAAGCACAAACTGCACTCGCCAAAGCAATATTCTTTCCTGAAAGTGCTTTGGTCATGGTAAACAGCAATCATTGGAAGGCTGCTTGAAAGAAAATTGGTAAGTTTGGTCCAGGATTTTCAGCTCCTTCTTATCACACAATAAGAAATGTTTTCTTGGAGAAATATTACATCGAAGTCAAAGAGCGTGTAGGCAAAATAGTACTTGGGAATATTTCACTTTCAGGATGTAGGATTGTGAGTGAAGGCTGGTCAAATGTTCAGAGAAGACCGCTGATCAATGTAACGCTGGTTTGTTCAAGGGGAGAAACGTTTATAAAGGCGATTGATACTCCTGGTGCAATAAAAAGTGGAAAATATATTTCTAAGGTCTTGATTAATGTAATTAAAGAAATAGGTGTTGAACATGTCATTCAAATAGTCATGGACAACGCAAAGAATTGTAAAAACGCTATTAAATTAATAAAGAAGTGGTTTCCACACATTTTTCCCAATGGTTGTAATACGCACAGCTTGAACTTGGTGCTAAAAGATGTTGAGATGTCGAGCTCTACACCTTGAGCTGGCATCCACTACGAGTCTCCAAAGTGCAGTATACAGAGATTTACTGTACAAGTACAGTGGTTGTATGTACGCTTGATTGTGGACACTCGTTGAGTGTAGAAAGCGTTACAGGAACCACGATAGCAGGTTCAGCAGATTTGCAGGTTTTTACAGATTGCAGCTATTTTGTCTTAGTGCTTCAAGATGTCTGACGATTTCAGTCAGATTGTTACTGAGAAGCTTGAGAAAAATAACTACCTTGCATGGAAGTTCAGAATAACAAATTTCCTAAAAGGAAAAGGTTATTGGGACTATGTAGAAGGAGACAATGAAAAGGAACCAGAGATTCCCGAGGCAAATTCTACAGCAGAACAAAGGAAAGCTTTGAGGGACTGGCAACAAGGCCAGAGCAAAGTGATGTATTGGCTTTCTATGAGCATCACAGATGGCATGATGGGCTATCTACAGGATGCTGAAACCCCCGCCATTGCATGGAAAAACTTAGGCAGAGTGTTCGAGGTGAACACCAAGGCCAGGAATCTTCAACTAAAGTCGGAGCTAAATCAGGTTAAAAGGAACAACCTCTCCATCAATGATTATGCTTTGAAGATCAAGAGTATCATTGAGGCTCTTGGATCTATTAAAGTCTCAGTGGAAGACGATGACATTGTCCGTGCATGTTTGGATGGTCTAGGAGATGAGTATGTACATTTTAGGTCTTCCATGAATACAAGAGACGACATCCCCGTGTTCCAAGATTTGATTTCTATGCTTATTCTTGAGGAGAAGAACCTTGACACATCTTCTTCTCATGGCAGAAATAATTCTGAACAGGCCTTCTATTCTAACTCCAACAGAGGTAGAGGTAGAGGTCGTGGTCGAGGCCCAAGGGGTTGCAGGGGCCAATTTCTGGAAGGTCAATCAAATCAAAACAATACAAGTGGCAGGGGAAACCAGTCTCAAGGCAGGGGGAGTCAAAGAGGTCGTGGTGCAGGATCAAGCAGGCAGCAACATACTCCAGATAGTAGAGAATGTTGGACTTGTGGTGAAAGAGGTCACATGTCACGTGACTGTCCAAAGGGAAAAGCAAGTAGAAAGAGAGAACAGGGCAACTATGCATCTACTAGCAGAGATGCAGATGACAGCAAAAACGAGCGCATGTTTGTTATGCAACATGTAATGAATACAATGACTGCAGAGAATTCCACCCAAGATGATGTTTGGTATGTGGATTCAGGTGCCTCTAATCACATGACGTTTTGTGGAGAGTGGTTTAGAGATATGCGCAAACCAGATGTGTCAAGCTATGTGCAGACAGGAGATGACACAGCTCACCCCATTGCTCATGTAGGGGACATACCTCTAAATACGAAGAGTGGGAAATCAAAGTACTTAGCAGATGTACTTCATGTCCCAAATATTACAAAGAATCTTGTTTCTGTTGGACAAATGGTTGAGCAGGGTTTGCAGGTTCGCTTCAATCCAAATGGCTGTTATGTGGAAGATTTCCAGAATGGCTGTAAGCTGATCACAGAGGGCAAATGTGTGGGCAGAATGTTTACGCTGAATGTAGACACGCCTGAGGTAAAAGCTGCATTATTTGCACAGGACACAGGTGTTGTGGCTGATGTTGACATTTGGCATAAACGCATTGGCCATGTCAATGAGCAGAGATTGCGCAGCATGCAATCAAAACAGATTGTAAAAGGTTTGCCCAAATTCAAGGTGGATGGTATGCATAAAGTGTGTGCAGCATGCCAGTTTGGAAAACAGTCAAAGGGCTCATTTCCACATGAGCGCAATGTATGTAAAAATCCACTTGAGGTGGTGCACACAGATGTTTGGGGTCCAACCGATACTGCAAGTATACATGGTTGCAGGTATTATGTCTCTTTCATTGATGACCATACAAGGAAAGTATGGGTCTACTTCATGCGTAACAAAAGTGAAGTGTTTGGTCACTTTCAAGACTTCAAAGTCATGATTGAGAAGGAGACAGATATGCAAATCAAGACATTGAGGTCAGATGGAGGGGGAGAGTACTTCTCTAATGATTTTTCAGATTTTCTGCGAATGCATGGTATACACAGGCAGTTTACATGCAGATATACTCCACAGCAGAATGGGGTCGCAGAAAGGAAAAACAGGCACATTGCAGAGGTTGCACGTGCATTGATGAATGAGAAGAACATGCCTCATCATTTCTGGGCTGAAGCTGTAAATACAGCTGTGTACATTATGAACAGGACACCTACAACTGCGGTGCATGATGTAACACCTGAGGAAAAGTTTACAGGTACAAAGCCTGATTTGGCACACTTGAAAGTGTTTGGCTGCATAGCTTACGTGCATGTACCAGATGAGTTGCGTAGGAAATTGGATCCTAAAGCAGAAATGTATTCTTGTGGGATATTCCCTTGAACAAAAGGGGTACAGGTGCTACAATCCTACTACACGAGAATTACGAGTGAGCAGAGATGTAGTCTTTGATGAGATGAGCAGCTGGTACAGTAATGCACATGGCACTATTGGGGCTGATGTAAAAGATGATGTGGTTGTACAAAATGTGAGGCCACAGTCACAGGTTTTGAGTGGACCACAAGAGTCCTCTTCTCGTGGCTCAGTTGAGAAACCATGGAATGGTAGACTACGTACGCAGGTTACTCCACCAACAGGTACAGGGAATGTATCACGGAAAGGAAAGGAAAAGGTTGATGAACCTCCCTTTATGGTTGATGCATCATCAGGTTTTTCACATGTAGACATGGATTCAGATGGTTCTGAACAAAGTCTTGATGAGGAATTTGGAATTCCGGCTGTCAGGACACCTGGTGTAAGGAAAGTACAAGAAGATGCTAGAGGGCAAAGGAGTGACCAAGGACCGCGCAGATCTAATAGAGTCAGAAATTCAGTTCAGAAATTGACTTATGATGGGTATCTAGCGCATCACCAAGCCTACATGGCTAAGGTGATACAGGATGTGGAGCCCACATGTTTTGAGGATGCAGTTGGAAATGTGCATTGGGATGATGCAATGAATGAAGAGATGGCTGCATTGGAAGCAAATGACACATGGAAGTTGGTGCCATTGCCAAGTGGCAAGAAAGCTATTGGTTGTAAATGGGTGTATAAAACCAAGCATAAGGCTGATGGTAACATTGAGCGTCACAAGGCAAGCCTGGTCGCAAAGGGTTATGCACAGACGTATGGCATAGACTATGAGGAGACCTTTGCTCCAGTGGCAAAGATGACGGCTGTGAGAGCTGTCATAGCAGTGGCTGCATCTAGAGGATGGATTATGAATCAAATGGATGTAAAGAATGCCTTCTTGAATGGTGAGTTGCAAGAGGAAGTGTATATGGATCAGCCACCTGGTTATGTCGATCCAGGTTACCCAGATTATGTATGCAGACTTCTCAAAGCTTTGTATGGTTTGAAGCAGGGCTCTAGAGCATGGTATGACAGGATTGCCAAGTATCTTGTCAGTATTGGTTTTAGGAGAGCTCATGCTGATCATTCACTCTATGTACGTGAGAGTGATGTGGGGATTGTGGTCATTACCATATATGTAGATGACCTTATTATTGTTGGTGACAATGCTATGGAGATTGACCATGTGAAGGGTCTTCTCAAACAGGAGTTTGAAATGAAAGATTTGGGCGAGTTGCGCTACTTTCTTGGCATTGAGGTGATCAAGACTCCAGAGGGTGTATGGCTGTCACAGAGACAATATGCTTTGGACATGTTGTCAAAGTATGGTATGGCTGATTGTAAGCCGATTTCCATTCCCTTGGATGTGAATGCAAAGCTGAGTGCAGAGAAGGGTGATGTTGTTGAGGATGTCAATATATACAGGAAGATGGTGGGTAGTCTAATCTACTTGACTATCACAAGGCCAGACTTGAGCTACACAGTAGGCTTGGAGAGTCAGTTCATGCAGCTTCCGAGGAAGCCACATTTGGATGGAGTACGCGCACACTTAGGTATGTGCAAGGGACTCTTGACTACGCATTGTTCTATGCAGCAGATGCACCATTAGCATTGTATGGGTATACAGATGCAGATTGGGCAGGTAGCATTGTTGATAGGAGATCTACGAGTGGCTTCATGTTCTCTTTTGGGAGTGCTGTTGTTACTTGGAGTAGCAAAAAGCAGCCTACGGTTGCTTTATCGAGCACAGAGGCCGAGTACAGAGGTGCAGCAGTTGCGGTGTGCGAGGTAGCTTGGCTACGCACATTACTTGAGGACTTGGGAGTGCAGGTGGACCAGCAGATTGTCATTCATTGTGACAACCTCAGCAGCATGCAGTTGGCTAGGAATCCAATGTTCCATGCTAGGACCAAACACATAGAGGTCCATTACCACTACGTTCGAGAGCGAGTGTTGGTGGGCGACATCGACTTGGTCTACGTCAGCACAGAGGAGCAGATAGCGGATATCTTTACCAAGGCCCTCGGAGCTGAGAAGCTTCGACGTTTCCGGACTATGCTTGGACTCTGCGACATGCAGAGCTCGAGGGGGAGTGTTGAGATGTCGAGCTCTACACCTTGAGCTGGCATCCACTACGGGTCTTGGCCGCTTACGGCATTTACTCACTGGCGCGTTAGGTGACCGACACGGAGGATCTCTGCCAGTGATTCTACAGCTGGACTACACTTATAGTGCCAGCCTAGTACGCTTCTAGCGAGTTCACACTCAGTGACCACATGTACATATGTTCTACTTTTCAGCTTTAGCACTTAGTCATTTTGTACTCTCTTTTCTGTGAAGAAGAAGAAGAAGCTTTCCATCTCTGTGTGTTTTGTGCTTGTCTTGTGTAGCTCTCTTGCATCCTCATTCTTTACAAAAGATTGGTACACCAGCGAAGAAACCACATGGTTTGCCAAAATAATTGATATAGTACGTCAGGTTGTGAAATTTATATTGAAACGACAAAGAGTGCGCGATTTGTATAGAATGCGCACGTGAGTGATGTTGAAACTTCCTGTTGAAACTCGGTTCTGCACACACTTTTATACCTTGGATCATTTCTTCGTAATAAATGCACTGTGATTGACACATTCAATTGCTCGGCTTTTGATAAATGGCAGCTTGAGCAGAAAGAAAAAGTGAAAGATAAAGTTACATGTCTACGTGGCAATGTAAACAAGGTTGCTTGGTGGAGGAGTGTAATGGATGCATACCATGTAATGATGCCCGTTATGTTCGCGATCCGTAATCTTGATCAAAGGGCACCAAACTTGGGCAAAGTGTGGATGACATGGTGGTCAGTCCAACAGAGTCTTGAAAATCCTGAAGAGTTGAAAGAGTCTATAGTAGAGAAAGAGTGGCGATTACCATTCTCTGGCAAACAACGAAAAATTTTGGCTAAGTATTTTCATGCAAGGTGGAAGAGCGCTCATAGTCCACTCCATAGTGTTGCTTACATGCTCGGTCCAGAGTATTGGAATTTAGATCTGATGTCCAATATAGAGGTGGACTACTATTTTGCATTAAACGAATAAGACAAACTAAATGATAATAATGACTACATGTCAATGTATAATATCCACTCCATCCATCAAAATTCTTGTAGCAAACTGGACATTGGGAAGATGAGTATGCATCTGAAGTAGACGAGGGAACCAACTCCGGATGCATGACAAGGTGGTTGATGTGTGTCCCTTGTAGAGGTGTTGGATTCACTCGCTGTGTCAGATTTTGAACGTCCTGACTTAAGCGGTGAATGTTTTTCTCCATCCGGACTTGTGAGGGTTGGGGTGTCTGGGTGGCTATAGAAAGCTGTGTTATTTTTGCATCTTTCTCTGCCAACTGTGTCGTGTAAATATCCTTCTCTCTTTTTAACTGTAGGTCGGTGCCTTCCACTATCAATGCCAGCTCATCTCGGGTGAAAGTGACTTCACTCTCCCTTAAATCATGAGTGTCAACAGTTGTCTCCGTTGACGAGAAGTCTACTGGTCGCTATTGCACAAAGTGAACATATAACATTTTTGCAAAATATAGTGCACAATCTGCATTGTGCAAGGGATGGCCATAAACCTCCAAATAAATCCTCTCAGCGTTATCTTTGATCACATCATAGTTGCACTTCGAAACCTTCCACCTTCCTTTCTTGATCTCTACGTCCTCACATGGCCATATTGTCTTTATCATGTCCTTTATCACTTCTTTATTGATCTCTTCCATTGCATATGGTTTGGATTTTCCCACTTTGAGAGTCGGCGAGCAGTACGCGTCGCTTGTTGTGCCGACATGCCGTGTGCCAGAGACTTCATGCACTGAAATGCATTAACAACCGCTTGTTGTTGATCATCAGGCAGTGATTGGGTGCCAATATCTTGTTCTTCATCGGCCATTTTCTCTTAGAGCTACAGTCAACAGATAGAAAAATATTCAGCGAACGATAAGCAACACATCATGTCGCACACGGTACCCCCATTGCAGTATGGGAATACCATGATCCAAGGAGCTTCTGTAGTAAACCCAATGCACCTTACAATGGAGGGGTGAAGCGTTTGCATTCCTTGCATGTCTAAAACCTATCAAATTTCGCCTCACTCCCTCCCTTGTAACATTTTCCCACATATGTAATGTGGTCTAGGAAAAATGAGATGCCTTTGATGGTGTACAATGTGCACACACCGAAGGAGCCTGCTCCAATCCTCATACCTTCTACCAAGGGTTCGTGAGGGATGCCGACAAGATGAACACACTTTGCATTCAAAGCAGTGTGCATGATTGTGCCGGTGCTGCTGGCATCTGATCGACCTCCCAAAGCTGCTTGTGCATGTTGGGCCATTTTCAATCTCTTGAATAAGGCTTCTTGGTCCTGCGCTTTCACACGCTTCATCTTTACCTTTTGTTCTTCCTACAATTTATCGCAGAGCTCTAATTTAGACATTTCGCAGGAAAGTGGGATATCTTCCTTAAGTCTCTGCAACATACTTTCATATTGCCCAACACTATCCTGACCTTGTGGTGGCGGTTACATTCTCGTATCCCTGTTGGAAGCAACAACTCGTATTGGCCTTGAAGTCGCAACATGCGCTCTGTGTTCTCCCATATAGCGCTAGTGATGTCTTTGATGTATACATCGCTTTCACTAATCTGCTGTATGCGATCAGTTGCACGTGATGAGATTGCCAAAATACATTCTTTACGAATGGCACGCATAATAAAGTTCTTTTGATGTGGTGTCATGTTTGCACTGGACAATTAAAAAAACAGCATATCAAATACAAATTCATGGTTGCGAATGACACCAACGCTCTCACACATTTATGTAAATGAAGCATTAAAAATAGCGATAATGCTTGAGAGTCCTTCTAAAAGATTAAAAAAGAATATTAAACATGCAATTTTTGTGCAAATACTTTTTTACATATAATTTATATAAATGGAACATTTAAAATAGCGATGATTGATGAATAAAGTGTTCTTTTGAATACAATTAGCTAGTATATAATTTCAAATGGATAGTTAAAAACAACAAAATCAAACAATTCATATATTTTGTATATAAAATACTCTTCACAGCCGCGTTACCAACCAAGTATTTCATATACTTAATACTTAAAAACTTAACTACACATGCACATACAAATTATATGACGTTCATACTGCCGGGTTAACGACTTGAATGCCACATTTATGCAAAAACAGATGCTTCTAACAAACGACACTCTATTAGCAGCGTTACCGATCGAGTGCCGCCTGAATCTAAGGAAACAATGGCTTGCATACGAACATCATATAGCCGCGTTACCGACTGGTGCCCATATGTTTTTTTGGGAAAGGGAAAGGGAAGTTGACTTACCATAAGGATACTAGATTCACCGCGTTACCGACGTAGTACCCAGACAGTAAGCCAATACTTACCACAAGGACACGATCTTCCATGCGTCACGAGGTGATGCCCCTGTGATAAGCAATGTTTCGTAGAACACCTTACACACACACTCCCATTGTGTGGCAAGGTACCTTATTACTGCCGTGCAATACGACAAAAGGCACGCTACCACACAACACATACACACACACACACACACACACAGCACATACCCGGATCGTGTGGTCAGGTACTCTGCTGCTGCCGTGCACTACGAAGCAGATCACGCTCCACACGACCCCCTCTCTCCCTCTCTCCTCTCTCCTCTCTCCTCTCGACGTACCTGCAAAGGTGGTCGACGAGCTCTCTCTCTCTCTCTCTCTCTCTCTCTCTCTCTCTCTCTCTCTCTTACTCAGAAGATGAAAGCAAGACGAAATAACACCCAGCGGGCCCGATCGGGCCCGTGTATATATAATTCTGCGAGCCCGCCGGGCTTTTCAGTATTCTCGGTGAGACTACAGGGAAAATGATAAACCCCGGTGAAGCCCGGCAGAAATTTAATGGGTTTGCAGGTCTCCCTTAACCGGGTTCTGTGTGATTATGTTTATTGTAATCATGTAAATGTGTCAATAAGACCTTGTGATCACACAAAATTTGACGTAATTATGTAAATATTAAATCCTTGAACAAAACTTACATAAGAAAGCTGCCTTTTGACAGATCTTTGGTAGATCCTTTGGTAGAATGCGACTCAAATAGGGCTTCGGGTGATACACATTTACCTTCTTGGAGTGCCCTTTACCATTCAAGTCCATAAGCTGATAGTAATTTGAGTTGAAAGTTTCTTGACTATGCATGGCCCCTGCCATCTAGTTTCAAACTTGGCATCAAAACGATTATCAAGTCAATTGTCATACTTTAGCATGAGATCTCTTTCCTTGATGCCTTTGTCCTTCAGTTTCTTATCGAGCTTTTCTTTTGCTTGTATAGATTTCCTCTTGTAGCACTCGTAAGTTGCTTATATTTTCCACTCAAGCTCCACTAATGTAAGAAGTCGATCCATCCATACCTCTTGATCATCTTGTGCACCTCTGCCATGAAGCCGTATCGTTGGGATGTTGATCTCGATAGGCTGCAAAGCCTCTTGACCATACACCAAGTGAAATGGCATGAACTTTGTTTCCTCCTATATGTGGTTCGATATGCTCAGAAGGCACCATCCAAGAAGTCATCCCATAACTTTGTCTTGTTTTGCACCATCTTTCTAACAATGCCTGCAATGATACCATTAGCCTTCTCTACCAAACCATTTGACTGTGGATAGTAGGGTGTGCTATGATGATGTAGAATGTGAAGCTCCTCACAAACTTCTGTGAGTAAACTCTTCTTGAACCCTGGACCATTATCAGAAACAATCTCCATAGGTGTTCCAAATCTACAACAAATATTAGTGTAGACAAACCTTCTCATTGTTTTTCCATTTACCCTTGCCACACTTTGAGCCTCTACCCACCTAGTCATGTAATCTATAGCCACTAGAATGTAGAGTTTACCACTTTTTGTTCTAGGAACAGGACCCATAGCATCAATGCCCCATTTTTGAAAGGGTCCATTTGCAAGCACTACTTGCCTCGGGCCATGCACCAACCTTTTATTTTCATTTACTTGACATTTGTGACAACTTTTACACCAATGTTGGATATCCACATGCAAGCTTGGCCAAACATACCTCGCAAGAAAAATTTTCTTCACGGTTAATTCTTGGGAAAAATGACCACCACATGCCTCTTCATGCAAATCTTTTAGAATGACTTGAATTTCCTCGATAGTAGGTACTCTTTCGCACACTTGATCCTTCCCTCTTTGATAGAGGGAGCCTTCTAGGAAGAGATAGAAACTTGCCTTCTTTATGAGTCTCCTCTTTTGAGCTTTTGTGAAGTCTTGTGGAAACTCGCCCTCCAAAATGTAGCCAATAATGGGAGCCAATGACTCCAATCCCTGGTATCTCGGTTGCTTGACAGTTGCTGCCACCATATTGACCTACACTTCTTTCTCAACACATGTAGCTTCTTGTTGTGCAAGTAAATCGGCATCTTCATTTTGTTTCCTAGGAATATGATATAGTTGCACTTCAATCAAACAACCTATGAATGGCATGAACTTTTATCCTTAGGATTTCATTCTTGCATGCCCAAATGCCTAAAATCTGCTTCACAATGAGAAGTGCATCCCCTTTTACCATGAGACGTTGTATAGCTTGGCTGATGCACATCTTCAAACCATTGAGTAGTGTGTCATATTTTGATTCATTATTAATAGTTGAACCTGGTAGATTGACCTTCTCTTTCATGAACACTTCTCCACTTGGGTTGAGCAACACTAGCGCTCCCTCTGCTTTTCCTGTGGTTCGTCAAAAAGCTCCATCAAAGAGCAACGTAAAAGAATCAGGAATACTTTTTGGTGGTGGCAATGGTAGGGTCTTTACTTCAGGCAACTTAATCTCCTTTTCATGCACCCTATAAGAATCCCTGCCAATTGTGCACACACGCTATCTTCTACCTTGAAAGAGTATTGAAACTCTTGCAACTCCATAATCCACTTTGAGATCCTAAAACTAAGATTCATTTGAGATGACACCCAAGGGAACAAATTTTCTGCAGTGAGAATTACAAAAGGTTTTGGTAGCAAGTAAGATCTAAACTTTCTCACCGCAAACATGAGAGAAAGCATCATGAGTTCTGCCTCCATGTAGGCTCTCTCCAAAGCATTCATGACCCTACTAGCAAAGTAGATGGGTCGCATCCTGGTACTCTGGGATCTTGTTGTAGCAAAACAACACCAAATGTTTAAAGAATGTGTACTCCCAACAAGGAGGCATAAGTGTTGGTAGTTCTGATAGAATGATTTTGATGTCACAAAAATATTCTTCAAGCTCATCAAAACAAACAAACTCAACTTGTTGTGTCAATTTTTGCAAGGGGTGAAGTAACTCCGAGGCTAAGTGAATGAAGCGTGACATATACTTCACCTTTTGAATGAATGAGGTGACCTCTTTAAGATTCTTGGGTGATGGGAGCTCAATAATATCCTTTGCCTTTGAAGGATCCACCTCAATGCCTTTATATGAAACCTTGTGACCGAGCAAGATCACTTCATCCTCACCTATGTGACACTTGTCAGGGTTGAGTTGACCTCCCATATCATAAAGCTTCTTCAATCCTTCTTCTATCCTTTGTAGATGCAATGATTTTGAGCTATAAATGCAGAAATCATCAATGAACACCCTAATTGACTTTCGAAAGAATGCTTGAAACACCATGTTCATAAAACGTTGGAAAGTTGAAAGAGCATTTGTTAGGCCAAAAGGCATGATGCTAAAAGCATAACAACCCCAAGGAGTGATGAAGGTTGTTTTCAATTGATCCTCCAATGCAATCCCTATTTGAAAGTAACTTGAGTAGCCATCACACACGGTGTACTTGTCGTGACCAGCTACTTCATTTAGTATCTCATCCTGAAATGGGAGGGGAAAGTGATATCTTTTTGTTGCCTCATTTAGTGGATGGTAATCCCCACACACCCTCCACTTGCCGTTATTTTTGGGAGTGACAACAACGGGAGAGACCCACTCTGAATTCTCCACTGGATAAATGAAACCTGCTGCTAGAAGCTTTCTTACCTCCTTGAGTAAGGACTTCTTCTTGATGACTCCTAGCCTTCGTAGCTTTTAAGCCTTAGGTGTGGCCTCTGGCTTTAGCTCAATCTTGTGTTGTACATCATCTACTCCACGCACGTCGGTGTAGCAAAAAGCTTAGGAAACTTCCTTAGCACACATTGAACTCCTCTCTTTCATCCTTTGTAGGTGTTGTAGACAACATACCTTCTAACATTACTTCATCTTCCACATTTTGGTTCTTTTGGGAACCTACCTCCTCCAAACCTTGACAAGAGGTTTCTTGGTTGCTTGGCTTATACCTTACCCCCATGACTTCAATAGAAGACTCATTTTTTGTAGTGCTTCCGCTACCTTCTTCTTCTGAAGTGCTATTAGTCTAGTCTCTTCCTCCGTCTCACTTTGAGATGATTTTTCATGGAGCTCCTCTAGATGTTGCTCCTTCATGGTGTCAAAGACAATCTTCTTATGATTATCATTCCTGCAGATCAAGTTTCCACTTTCCCAATCCTGCAGAGCTCACATTTTCCTTAGCCATGGTCTTCCTAGGATAAATGGATATCCACCTCCTTTGGTTGACATAACATAAAAATCCATTGCCTTCATAATGCCAAAGGCCTCCACAAAAACATTTTTACAAATGCCTACACACCTAGACTTGCTATTGTTTGCCATGTTGACTTTGATTTCAGGTGTCTCATGGATGTACATGCCTAGTCTTTGCATGAGTCTCTCTGTCATGATGCAAATTTATGCATCCCCATCCACTAGACCTTTCCTAACCAATCTTCCTTTGATGTAACAATCTAGCACATGTGTAATATCCTCATTCTTTTTAGCTTGTGCAATTTTTACAACATGCACACTCTCTTTTACCTTTCTCCTAGTGCTAACTGCCTTTGTTAAATCCATCCTAACTTGTGGACATAATGCAAGAAATTGAGGCCATGAGATATCAGGACCCTTACCTCTCATGTCTTCCAACAAGTTGTATGGATCCATACTATGTCCAAGAGGGAAGTCTTGGAGATTGATACGACGTCTAGTCCTCTTAGCTTTCTTGGTCTCCTTTGCCTTCTTTTCTCGTCCATGGTCAGTTTGTGACCTAACTCCTTCTTTCTCCTTACCTTTTCCTTGGCCACGCTTAATGCCATTTGCTTCCATGTCAACCTCTTTTGAAATTTTTACCTCTACCACATGCACATTTGGGTCTGTAAAAGATGGAACTCCTTCCACTCCTTGTGGAGGTAGTCTTGCCCCATTTGGTCTTTATAGAAGCCGTCATTGTTGACTAGTTCCTTCACCTGCATTCATCACTGGGTAATTCAAGTTAGGTCTCCCTGGCCCCCCATAAGGCCAAGGACTATCATACATCCCATGTCCAGACTCTCCGCAATTCCAACATTGCAAGAATCTCCTAGGTCGTGGTGGCTCTCGCTCTACTAACTTCTTTGCTTGTCCTTTGGGACCTACAGCTTGTGCAAGGTGAATTAACAAGTTACTTAGGGATTCATTTAACTTTTCAATTACCTCTACTGTTACCTCAGAAATCTCTCTAGATGTTGATGCTTCCAATTTACCCTTAGGTCTAGGACCCTCTATTGGAACCTCTCCTCTTAGACACTTGAGTTTCCTATACTTCTCAACAGCCCTAGTTTCAGCTACATCAAAGGTAGAAGGTGCACCCGCCTCAACTTTTATCTTGTGGGAAAGAGACCGGCTATGAACCTCTCCTTCTTTAGGAACTCTGCACCATCACCAGGGTTGGCAACATTTCTCACCCATACAGCCCAAAGATGTAGAAACTCTTATTTATACATGTAGTAGTTATCTAAGTCTTTTTGTTTGTGAGAAACAATGTCTTTCCATAGCTTTTGAGTGTTTTGGGGGTCACAAAAATATCTCTTGAAATGATCAACAACTTCGTTATAGTTTCCCTTAACCTCCTGAAATAGAGAGTCAAACCAAGTGCTAGCATCCTTTCTCAACTACCTCAAACATTTCTAAGCGTTCCTCGTCTCTTATCAGTCTTTTTATGCGACAAGCCATTTTGAAATTTTCTAGAAATAGCTCAACATCCTCACCAGACTCTCCAAAAAGGAGAGGATATCCTAAAATTTTGCGTTGAGCCTCCATAAAATCGATTTCAAAGTGACAACATGTTTTTTTCTTTCTTAGAAAATTTACACAATAATGTTTTCTAAATTGCAATAAATTCTACAATAAAATAGAAATATGCACATTAAATGATCTATGATAGTCAACAAGAGGCAAGATGATAGGGTTTGGTGATGCGAGAATTTCTCCTACTCTTTAGGCACTAAGCATGAATACCATACATTGTTGAAAATGGATCTTTCTACTAATTGCAACGTTTATTCTAATGTCTGGAGTGAAATGAAAGGTAAAAACCTCTATTCCTAGGCCATTATCCATGGTCTATGCATGACCTAATGCTTAAAACAAAACAAAAATATAGACATCCAAACTAAGGTCGGACCTAATGAGAAGCAAAATAAAAGGATTTACCAAAGTGTTTATCTTGGCCAACCTAAGAGGACCTAAAATCCTACAAATTACACGTTGAAATTGCAACTTAGTACGTATAATTATGTGTATCTTTTGCCTTGCAATGGGAATGAAAGGATCATACAAACTCTCTTGATTCATGCAAACTACTTGACTATTTTTAAAGTTGAGTATTCAAAACAACATGCACAAACCCTCCTCATTGGGGGCACTAAAATTGAAGCGGTCCGGGGCGGGCAACAAGAGAAGCGACCTCTAAACACCCCTCAAGGCTCTCGTGTTGCTCAATTGGGGCTGGGGCAACCACAAGCAAGAAACAACAACAACAAACCCACAACCAAACAAGTGAAGGGGCACCACCTAGTTATAGTATGTGAACTAGGACGCAAGAAGAGAGATTCTGTCACACCCAAGAAGATGCACCACAAAACACACACAAGCAATCTCTCACCAAAACACACACCAAATGGAGCAGAGAGAGCTTGATCAAAGGGAAGAGAGAGAGAGAGAGAGGAATGGAACTTGTGTAATACCTTGTTTGTGACTTGTAAATGGACATGGTTTGTTATGATGCTATCGTAGAGCTTGTATAAAGCTAACTCAATGCTTAGTGAATGCTAAACATTGCCAACACACACACACTGTCTTACGGTGCGGGAGAACTCTCACCACAATACCGTCTTACAATGGACACAAAATTGGCAATGAAAACACACTAAAACACTTTCTCAAACAAGATCAAATGATAGAAACTGAAAATAGACAAGTCACCTTGAATTCACCAAACCGTATTGCACAAGTGGAAGGACGAAGATTTGAATGTCGATTCACGCCTTTGATACACCAAACCTCAATTTATTGATGATGGAGAAACATATACAATAGTGGTTTTGAGAGTTTGAACGCACGCTCTCTCACTTGTAATGTGTAGCTTGAAAGCTTCGCTCACACCAAAAGTGAAGCTCACAAAGTGGTTGCTACATCTAAGTCTCTCCTCACGCATAGAGTGTTGGGTGCTATGTGAGATTTGGGCATTCTTTACAAGAAGGAGAGGGGCCTATTTATAGGTTGGATACCTCTCATTAAGATTATCAGAAATCCTAATTTACAAGCTAACAAATCAAGATTATGATTTTTTTGAATATTAAAACATTGCGGGCCTTCTTTGTCTGCTTGAGTCATGGATGTGGGCTCAAAAGAGAGCATTAATGATGGTAGATAAGTTGAAACTAGAGTTTTAAGGGGAGAGAGAGAGAGAGAGAGAGAGAGAGAGAGAGAGAGAGAGGGTTACTATGCACATGTAGGATTGAGGTGAGGTGTCTTTTATAGTTAGGTCAATGGCTATTTTGTGTTAGTATGTTAGTGGTTAGTGTTAGTAGTTTGTAGTTAGTGGGATATGTTAAAATTACAATGGCATATGTACTCAAGGTGCATTGAATGATTTACAAAATGATAAAGAGTAAGATAAGAATGAGAATATACATGATTTGATGAAACCACAAGATGGAAAGGGAATTTCCACCTATCTCCTCCAGCGAATGAGCGGTTGTAGAGCTCTGTCAGTGTAGTTCTTGTGACCATGGAAAAGGTGAATTTTTCATGATCAAACTCCTCCTTTTGTAGAGGTTGATCTTGGTTATTTCCTGATTTGTTCTCTTTTTGTGAAAGCATGAAGAGGTTATGGTAATATGAGTTTGATTCTAGAGAGAGAAATTGAGCTATATGTGTGTAGAGATGATAATTCTGATCTATGGAGTAAGGGGCAGATGTGAATGGTGAAGAAGATGAAAGAAGTCATGAAAGTTTCAAGTTTGAGTGATAGATGGAGAGGAATGAGTGTGTGTGTGTGTGTGTGTGTGTGTGGGGGGGGGGGGGGGGGGGGGGGGGAGGGGGGGAGGAGGTGAGAGAAGACTATGGACTACTTGTGAGAAAAGTGGGCAGATTGGGGTCCACTCAAAAAATCATACCTCACCCATGGTAGCTCCAAAATTATCAAAATATTTGAGGTGATTATTTAGCTCTTGGTCCACATTTTGTCTACTAACCACCACTTCAAATTCGGAGTGGACATGGATATAAAAAATTCCAACAAAATGCCCATTGTTCTTCACAAAAAAGTCTTGAGTGGTCCCCCCTTTAATTGAATTTGCATATAGCTTCAAAGATGAGCCCCTCCTTGCATAAGAGCATGAGCTAATATATTCTTAGGGGTTTGAAAATATGCATGGTTGTGGATTATGCATAAATATAATATATGGATATGATAGAAAAAACAGGCTAGTACAATTCATGGAATCTAGAATAGTGTAGACTATATATATAAAAAATAAATATATGAAAATATAGAGAATCAAATGAGGAGAATCAAATGTTTACAAGAGGTAAGAAAGAGTACCTATAGGAAATAGGAATTTAGTGAAAGGAAATGACTCATGGTGAGAGATACTTTTGAGGTTTGTTTCCTAGGAGTGGATTCACACGAAAAATAAGAGAAGCTTGCATGAAAATATTTCTATATGGAATATAGAGAGAGTATGGAAAATGGTAAGAAAAATTGTGGTAATGGTGAGTCAATGTACATAGCATGCATAGGCAAATAACACACACCTAAGTAGAAATATATTTAAATAAATACTAGAATAATTATGAAAATTCCTTATATCTAGGCCCTATATACAATGAAATATTTACACATAAATGGGCCATAATATTTTTTAAAATTTTGAATTTTGGCTCAACTAGCCGAGTGATTAGCTAAGTGAGGGTTTTCAAGGAGATATGGGAAAAGTCCTCTAACTCACACATGCCTATGCACAATGAAAAGGTAGGGATAGCCACAGTGTTTAGGTGATTTTGGTAGGGTGATGTAACTCACTATGGAAATTTCGGATAGCCAAAAAACGGCTATCACTACATTTGATGAAACATTAAGACCTTTTAGGGACTCTTTGACAAAAATTATGTACGCAGAAACTAAAATCTTAGGAGGATTTACAAGCGGTATAGTACGACCAAACTCATTAGCATCTATGTACATGTTCTTTCCATTGTAGGTGAAGTAGATTCTCCTTTCAAGGAACTTCATGTTGGCAGCCATGCGGTTGAACCATGGTGCCACTAAGATAGCATCCTCATGTTGGAGAGGAGAGATGAAAAATTCTTCTTTATCGACATAGCTTTGGACATGGAGCCTGAAATTCCCAAGCAAGGGAATAATGGAGGCTCGGTATCCCTTGAAAGCAGCATCGGCCGTTACAGCATCCCCTATCTCGAAAGCTTGAATGCCCAACTTGGTGGCCAAATCCATTGATATGAAGTTGTGAGTAGAGCTAGGGTCAAACAAGATAAAGGCATCATACTCTCTTACCTTTTCCCAAGCATAGGAGAGAGGTGCACCTTTGCAATGAGCATCCTCTTTTGGAACTTCGATGGTGGAAGCTCTAGGAGTCTCATTGTAAGCATTTTTCTTGGGGCAAGAACGATAGCCATGTCCTTTCTCCCCACACTTAAAGCACTTATGGTCCTTGCGAAAATCTTCAAGCTCTTCAGGAGGTAGTTTGTTTTTACCTTTGTAAATTCCCTTCTCCTTGGACCGATTGTTGTTGTTGTTGTTGTTGGAATTGCCTTGGGAAGAATTTTGGGCATTGGTTTTTCCCTTTGAATCATTTTTGTCTTTGTTTTCCACGGGCTTGGCATTCAATCTAGCCCCTTGCTGGAAATTGATGCGCGAAGCAACCATGGTGTCGTGGATTACTTCAGTGATAGAACCAGGCCGTTGAGAGTTGACATACTCGGCCATCTCTTCAGGTAATCCCACACAAAACTTTTGCTTTTTCTCAGCAAACTCTATCTTTTGGAAGACAATAGCCTTGAGATGTAAGTCCCAAAACTTGTTTACGTATTTGTGGATAGACTCATGAGAGAGAAGCTTCAAACTGCCCATTTGGTGAGCACTTTGTCCTTTGCATCGCTAGCAAGGAATTGATTCATGATGGAGACTCGTAGAGTTTTCCATGTCTTTGGGGCTTTACCATTGCCACAAAGGCTAGGTCACCATTGACGAATCGATTTTTGGAAGTGCATAGATCCATGGTGTAGCTTGGAGGACTCTGTGAAGCCCTTGTCTCCAAAGGCTGCATCAAATTGCTAGATGAAGGCCAATACTTTGTTGGTGGCACCAAAGGTTCCATCATTGGTGAGAAAAGAGATACTCTTTCCTCCCTCTTTGAAATTCTTGAGCTTTTGTGACCTTCGCCATTCAGGGTATGATTTGCGATGTCCTCCCCTCTTGTATTCTCTAGGAGAATAGCCATAGCTTTCGTCAAAAGAGGAGGAAGGTGAAAAAGAAGGAGAAGAGGGTGACCTCTTTCCCTATGACCTCTACCTCTTTGCCGTCTACCTCCCGTGGATCTGAATCGGGTGAGGTCTTGAGCACCTCTAGCTCCTTGTTTAGTTTGTCCAATTCCCTGTAGAAGTCACTGTAAGCAGAAAATGCCCTTCATTTCTAAGTCACAAGTCCATCTTTTCTTGCAGCTACACTTTCACCTCGCCCAATAGCCTGTTTTTCTCATTCTCTTGGCCACTTAGTCCCTCTGCCATGCTAAGCACCAATTGAATATACATTGGCATCTCTACTACCTAAAATGGATGCAGCTTGCTTGCCAACATTGTTGGTATTGATGACAAGGCACCATCACATATAGATGCTTCTATTTGAATGACATCTGTCAAGCCATAATCAGTGCGGAACTTGTTGATCTTTCGCTCAAACCCCCTTTTTTCATCTTTCATTTTCCAAGGACACTGCCACCAAAGCTTGCCCATGCAATCCGATGTCCAATCGGATCACTCGTTGCTACTGAACACCTCTCATACACAAAACCTCGTGCAAATTTTTCTAGCAGCTCAAAATTGGATGGGGTTGCTTGATATATCTTCTGGTACAAAAGCCGACACTCGTCAACAAACTCATCCCTCACATGGTTGAGAAATAGCTTTGTGCTTTTCTTCTGCAGGCACTTGAAGACACTCAATCACTCCTCATCAGGGATAACTTTATTTGTGAGCTCTTTAGGCAGCTTCCCCTCTAGTCTGAGCCCGTGCTCCTCATGCAATTCCTCGATCAAGAAGCAAAATCTTGATAGCCACGGGTATTCCAATGTTGCAAGCACCAGAAAAGAGAGCTTGTTGAAAGCCCATCTTTGCAAACACTGAAGCAATGGAAAAAAACAATGCAAAACATATACATGCATACCTTTTGATGACTTTGTTGATAGCTTCAAGTTGGATGCAATGCATTCCAGAGTGCCAAGCACAGTCTTTACCTCCACTTTTAATAGACTACTTTGTGTCGCTTGCTCATTGGTTGGGAGGGTTTTGATCTTGAAGTTCAGATTCAAATATTGTGCCCTTCCTTGTCTTGTGCCTTGGTAAACCGCGTGCAGGTGACTTCATCTTGCAACCTACAGCTTGACTGTACAGTAAAGAGGATGAGCTTATGAGAGCGCAGAGAAAGACTAATTCCTACAACTCCAAGTGCTACGGTATGATTCATGCAAAACTTGACTTTGGTAAAGCAGATAGGCAAACCGGGACATGCAGACATGTAAGCATCAACAGCTCAAAATTGTTTATAAGCACGGTTGGCGACCTCTGTTTGCAGAAAGCATGCATGTCTTATGAGCACGAGGAGAAAGACTAATGCATGCATACAACTCCAAGTGCTTCAGTATTCATGATGCATGCAAAGCTTCACTTCAAAAGCAGTAGGAAAAACGGCACATGCAGATATGGAAACCTTAACAGTTCAAAATGGTAGTAGGGTTTACCTTCTCAGTCTGGCAGAGCAGAGGCAAGAGTGAATGAGATGAGCATTTGAGTTTTGAAGCTTAGGGAGATCACCTGGCACGTGGGAAGAATCTATCAAAAGTTGATGTCGTCCTATGAGAAGTCACATCATGCATATCTTGAAATGATGACTGAACCGTCCCTCCCTGCAATCAGTGGCCCTTTCCAACTACTAAGGCCATTAACATTTCAAAATTTCCCTTTTCTTTTTTGAATTTATCACAAATTCCTTTCCAAAGTAGTCTCTTGGTGGTACCCCCAAAAGTGAAATAGTGGTCCGGGTGAAGCATGTTAACCTGTCATGCTTTTTCATGTCCCGCACAATGCTAACTAGCACAATTTTGACATATGCTAACTAGTACAATAACTTGAGCTACATCTCCAAGATCTATGACATATGATATATCAATAGAAAGCACTTGAAACAAGGAATCCAAATGTACAACCTCCAACAAATTTTGATATTATTTGTAAAAAATTTACCGGAGGCCCAACTTTTTGAAGATATGCTAACTTGAAACTGCTAACTAGCACAAAAAGCGTGACAGGTTAACATGCTTTCACCCTACCACCAATGCATGCTTAGACCCAAAGATATTTCCTCTGCGCACTTATCATTTGTGTCCTCGATTGACATTATGTTGATCTAGGTTGTGCTGCATGCACTTTATGGGTGTTGTGATTCTCTCCCACAACAACGATGCACGAAAATTAAAAAATGAAAGAGAAGAACGCCATTAGTCCCTAGTGCATACATTGTTTGGAGAATAAACTTCCTCCAATATGACGAGGTGCATTCAATGTAGCTGAATAGAAACATTCCCTCAATCATCACAGCCGTTATGACTCTATCAAATGAATCCACATGGAAGAACACTTTTTGAATGGTTGATGATGACACCTTTTCTTTTACCACAACAATTTTTTGATGAGAGAATGCAAAAAATTGTATTTTCTTAGAAGGCCCTCCAAATGACTTACAAAATTCCCTAATGCACTTTGATCCAAGTGGATCTCCCTTAGAATAGAAAGATAGTATATATATATATTTAAATATATAGATGGTGTACATATAGGTATCGATATTGCTGCTTGTTCTTTGAGAGCAAGCCGTTTCGACGTTGAAAATAGACAGATAGAAAGACAATATATAGAGATATAGATATATATCTATGGTATAGATATAGATATTGCGCTTGTTTTTTATAGGATAGATTGTATAGGAAGAGAAAAATATGTCTAGAATTGTACACACGGGATACAACTTACCAACTTCTACTTGAGCTAATCATTTTGAAGCAAGCCATGCAAGAATGAGGTAAAATGGCACGTGGAAGGCATGCTAGGTCATTTTGAGAAGACGTGGTGACTTTTTGCTCGTGCATCGTGGGCCCGCACTTGCTTTCACTGCAAAACTCTCCTTTCCAACCTTTCCATGGAGGCCATAGTTGCCACCGTGGAAGTGCCTTATAGGAAACATGTTGGTATGGCACTCTCACTGGTAAAACCTAGTGTTCTGCAAGATGATATTTTCTTCTTCTTTGACTTGGGCTAATCTTATAATATCAGAGAGAGGAGAGCTTCTCTCTCTCTCTCTCTCTCTCTCTCTCTCTCTCTCTCTCTCTCTCTCTCTCACACACACACACACACACACACACACACACATCACCCATCATAAGCATTACATCTTGAGCTGAGTCCATCACTATAAAACTTGCAAAGCGTTTACCTCATCCCTTTACTGCGTTTTGTAGAGAGTAAAATGGGGTGGCCAAAGAAAAAATTAAACATTAGGAAAAAAGTGATATATGATAAATTGTACATTACAAAAGGGTTTAGAGAGAAATATTCAATTTAGTGTATGTGAAATTAGAGAGTGAAAGAGAGAGAGAGAGAGAGAGAGAGAGAGAGAGAAGAGAAAAGAGATGAGAGAAGAGCGATTAGAGGGAGGAGAAGTGTTAAAATAGCGTTGATTGAATGAGAGAGAAGAAGAAAGATTAGAGAGAGGAAAAGAGGGATAGAAACAGTAGAGAGAGTGGAGATAGAGAGGAAGTAGGGAGAGATTGTTAGATTAGAGAGACGAACAAGGATAGAGGGTGTAGAGAGAGTGTGTAGAGAGGGAGAGAGAGTAGATAAAGGGTATAGAGAGAGTAGAGAGAAGGTAGAGATAGATATTAGGTAGAGAGTAGATAGATAAGGTTTGGATTTATAAAGAGATTAGAGTGTAGAGAGGTGTACATAGATTAGATAGAGTGGGATAAAAGATTAGGTAGAGAGGGAGAATACGTAGAGAGTAGCAATAGAGAGAGTTGAGATTAGGGGATAGAGAGAGAGAGTAGATATAGAGATTAGATAGATAAGATTAGGATTTAGAAAAAGATTAGGGTGTATAGAGAGGTTTGGATAGAGTAGATAGAGAGGATTTAGAGATTAAGTAGATTAAGTAGAGATGAAGATTAGGTAGAGAAAGAGAGGTGTGGATAGAGGTTAGGATGTAGAGGGAGAGTAGAGAGAGGTTAGATTTAGACAGAGGGAGTAGATAGAGAGACCGAGGATACATAGAGTGTAGAGATAGATAGAGGGACTAGAGAAACTGTAGAGATTTACCTCTATTTAGCGCTCTCTCTATGTTTAGAAGGTAGAGAGTCTGAGGGTAGATATAGAGATTAGGTATAGAGTAAATAGATAGGATTAGGATTTAGGAAGAGATCAAAGAGGTGTGGATAGAGTAGATAGAGATGATGTAGAGTTTAAGTAGACTAGGTAGAAAGGGAGGATACGTAGAGAGTGTAGATAGAGATTACGTAGAGGGGGAGAATACGTAGAGAGTAGCAATCAAGAGAGTTGAGATTAGGGGATCGAGAGAGTACTGAGAGGGTAATATAGAGATTAGATAGATAAGGTTAGGATTTAGGAAAATATTAGGGTGTAGAGAGAGATATGGATAGAGTAGATAGAGAGGATGTAGAGATTAAGTAGATTAGGTAGAGAGTACGTAGAGAAGGTGTAGAGATAAGAGATTAGGTAGAGAGAGAGGTGTGTGGATAGAAGTTAGGATGTAGATAGAGGGAGTAGATAGAGAGATAGAGGATACATAAAGTGTAGAGATAGATAGAGGGACTAGAGAGAGTGTAGAGATTTACCTCTATTTAGCGCTCTCTCTATGTTTAGAAAGTAGAGAGTTTGAGGGTAGATATAGAGATTAGGTATAGAGTAAATTGATAAGATTAGGATTTAGGAAGAGATCACAGAGGTGTTGATAGAGTAGATACAAACGGTGTAGAGTTTAGGTAGAGAGGGAGGATACACAGAGAGTGTAGATAGAGATTAAGTAGAGGGTAGATAGATAAGGTTAGGATTTAGGAAGAGATAGGGTTTAGAGAGAGGTGTGGATAGAGTAGATAGAGGGAGTACAAAGGGTGTAGATAGAGAGACGGAGGATACATAGAGTGTAGAGATAGATAGAGGGACTAGACAGAGTGTGGAGATCTACCTTTATTTAGCGCTCTCTCTATGTATAGAGGGTAGATATAGAGATTATGTACAGAGTAGATGGATAAGATTAAGATTTAGGAGGAGATTATGGTGTAGAGAGACGTGTGGATAGTAGATAGAGAGGGTATAGAGTTTAGGAAAATTAGGTAGATAAGGAGTATATACAGAGAGTGTAGATAGAGATTAAGTTGAGGGTAGACAGATAAGCCTTAGGATTTAGGAAGAGATTAGGGTTTAGAGAGAGGTGTAGATGGAGTAGATAGAGAGGATGTAGAGTTTAGGTAGAGCGTTAACACAACATTGTCCTCCCAATCAACACCACCTTGCACACACATCTAATCATTCGTACAATTTTGACTTTGTTGAAGCTACCCACAACCCAACTATATCAGACTAGCCCAACCTCGACTCTGGTCGAGTTGCCCTCAACTCTCAAACTCGTCTTGAGCACCAACTTTGACTCTATTCGAGTTACCTGTGACTCTCTAGCAACAGTGATGCTTTGAGTCGCTGCATAGGAAGTATGTGCCCATCATGGCCACTTGAGCCTCATCTCAAGGCAAGCCTACATCCTCCGGGGTCATGGAAACACCCCCAAATACAAACAACCTAACACATATGTCTTCAAAATGAAGTCGAGAAGCTTCACAAGGAGAATGAGGAGATGAAGCATAGACTCGTCACCATTGAGGCTCGACTCACCACAGTGTAGAACCACAAAAAGGAAGAGATGGAAATCAAGCTCAATAACACAACGGTGGAAGTAGAGACCACCTTCACAAAGGAGGCCAAATCCCAAGTGTAGGATATCATCTTTCGTAACTTTGAAAACTGTGTAGTGTCCACACTACGTGAATGACAATGCCAAGAGGATATCGCCCTCAATGTTCGCATTGGTAGGATTCCAAATGACTGGAAAGAGAAGGGGGACCTTAAGCTCAATAACACAAAGGTGGAAGTAGATACCACCCTCACAAAGGAGGTCAAAACCCAAGTGCAAGATATCATCTTTGGTAAGGTTGAAGATTGTGTAGTGTTCACGCTAGGTGAATGACAATGCCAAGAGGATATCGCCTTCAATGTTCCACAATTCCTTTGCTCACATCCAAACAACAGCCCACATGGTACAATGGGGTCAGCCATAATCACCTCTTTTACAAATGACCATTGTACCAACCATGCAATCCTCATTTTCAAAATTAAGACAGATCAAATCAAACTCCTTGAGCAATTGTAGCTTCTCAAGGACACCAAATTTTGGTTTGCAGAAGATCTAACATCCACCTAACTCAAACAGAAGAAGCAAGAACTCCAAAAGATGTGAGAAGTGCACTCAATAGGGAAATGGTCAGTTTATCAAGAAGGTAAAGCCATTAGTTTTGAACTCCCAAACTGGATCCCTCCTCTTAGGTTTTGTTCATCTTATCTTCCATTTATCACACCTCGCTAGACCCTTACTCCTTAATTGAGATATATCCAACACCCCGAGGGGGGGGGGGGGGGGGGTTCCACCTTTCAAAAATACCTATAGCACGTGCATTCAAGAGATATTTTTAAAACCCCTATACACACACACACACACACACACACACACACACACACACACACTTCATCATGAATTAAAAGACCCATCTTCCTTCATAAACCTGTAACTCTTTTTCAATTTCCCATTTTTAAACCCCTCTTGTACATGGAATTCTCTAACTCTTTGGTATATAGAAAACCCCTCCGGGTGAACTCACGTGCTACACTTACATATTTTTAGGTGGAGCCCCCGAGATCCAACAAAACCTTTATTTAGAAGAAACTTTGTAATGTTTTGTTTTTGGTCCCATAGGTCATATATGACCTTCGTGGATGATAATTAAATCTATTTGTCTATCTATATCTACCTATCATAGGTGTCATAAATGAGCAGAATGCATAATCATTGAGAATGCCAAATGGACACCATCACAAACATGGCAATGGCAATGGAAATGCTACAAAGTTTCAAATATGATGCTTATCTTAAAGGTTATGAGTGTGCTCCTAGTACTAGAATTATGATCATGGACAAAGGTTCTTAAGTCAATCATCAACTACATCAACTTCCAAATCACTGGTTGATTTGGCTCACTCTTCAATGTCGAAGATGAGTATACAAAGCCCCTACAATAAATAGAGCTCCTTGTGAGAGAAGAGTATTAAGAAGAAGCGATCAATATTTCTTGATGTGAACTATGTACTCGAAGAAGACATTCATAGACCATATAACTTTATACAGGTCAACAACAAAGAATCAAGATGCTCATCTGGGCCATCCAAATTGGATGGACCAGATGAGCATCTTTATTTTTGAAAATTTGTATGGCGGTAATATGCGTGGTAATATTTGCGCTAATAATCGTGGCTATATTACCGCTAGTATTACCGCGTATATTGTTGTCAAACCACTACCCGTCCTTTGCGGTTGTTATTGCCGCACACACAATTATTTCTCTTTCTATTTCCATTTGTTAATCCATGGCAATGCTAGCGGTTCTGGAGTTTTCCTCTTATAATGCATGTCTTCGGCTGCTATAGCTCTAGCAGGATCACCACCCGAAACTGCCTCTCCACCTCCTTCTACTGACGGCACCAGCCCCCTTGCTTCCCGTCCCCTAGCTTCTTCTTCCCCACCCCAGGTGGAGTTTCCTACACGCCATCCCCACCCTTGCCATGCAGGAGACGGTGCCACTGTCAGCCGAGTCGCCACCCCCATTGCTTGTGGAGTCATTGCTACCACCGTCAATTGAATTTTTCCCCCACCGTCGACATCCTCTTCTCCCCATGATGAATCGCCTCCTCCTCGATCGGCTTCCTCTTCTTCACTTGAGGAATCACCTCCCCCGCCTATCCAATCATCCTCACCGCCATTTGAATCTCCAACAATGTCGAGCGCATCGCTGCCAGATCTTTCCCAAACAACTCCTGCTACCACTCCTCCACCACCATACTCCATAGTCTCAACGCCCTCAGCTCCCCCCTTTCCACGTTCAACCTCTCCATCGTCTCTCCCTCTTCCTCCGGGCAGACCCACCGACGCAAACCACACCCTCTGTGCCCACAACATCTTCGCCATCTCCGTCTTCATCAGAGAGCATTCACACTGACATCCTTGCAGTCGTAGTGATTGTTGTTGTCGTTGTAGTGTCTAGTCTTCTTGTTTTGGTGCTCTGCATTTGCAAGAAGAAGAAGAAGCAACAATTCATCATATTAATATCATGGTACTCTGGATGCCCCGCTCGCTCTTGCTAGGCTGACACGCGTCGGATGACTGCCAAGTGGGGGCCTCATCACTATATCACGCGGGCATGCTCAAATGGGATCAATCGTGGAGGAGGAAAATGCGGGGCGCTTCAATCATGGACCGTCAGAAGATCTGGCGTTGCCTAGAATTTACTAGTTTGCCCAAATTTACTAATTGGCCCACATTTGGTGGGGTGGGAGGGACTCGAGCTAGCATGCTGATTGACGTGGCTTCGCAGAATATGAATAGAAAGATAGAATAGAATAGTAAAGAGATGACCCCGTGAAAGTGAAATTTTCAAAGGTGATGCAAGGGATGATCCAATGGCTTCGATTAGAAGGCTTTATAATGACCTCGCGCGCCCCAGCTGATTAGAGCAGCATCAGCAAGATTTAGCAGCAAGCAACCAAGCTCGCCATGGCCAGTGTGAAGCGAGTCCATGGCTTTGCCGCTCACGACAGCTCCGGCATTCTCAAGCCCTTCTCTTTCACACGCAGGTGTTTCTCTGCTCCGCTCCCCTTCTCTTCTCTTCTAATTTGGTCTTTGTCGTGCTGCTTAGTTACAAAGTTTATGGTCCGTTCCATTTCTGATGTTCCTTCGTTCTTCTTCAAGAATCTTGCTTCATCTGCTGCATAATTGCTCCCGTCTAGTGGTTTACACTTGATCCATTGCAACCTTCATATTTACTCCATTGCTGTTTTCTTTAAGATCAGGCATTTATATCTTCTAACCTGCATGTAATTAAATCGCTTCCTTGTTTCTTAATTTCTCCGTGCTACCTGTGCGAGATGAGCTCTGCACTAATTGATATTTAGTGATGTTTGCTCGCTTTCTCAGGGAAACGGGGCCTAAAGATGTGGTCTTCAAGGTCATGCATTGTGGCATCTGCCATACAGACCTGCATCAGATTCGCAATGAGTGGCAAAACTCCAATTACCCCATGGTTCCAGGGTAAGTTCATCACTTTCTCTTTAACCACTTTGTTAATCCATTTGAGTTGTTCTTTCTGGTTAATCCATTTGAGTTGTTCTTTCTGGTTATATATCTTATAACTTACGAGCCATGAATGACATCAAAGAGAAAAATATTTTCGCCTATCTATGTAGAAGCTCTCCTAATATTTACCTATGGACCGTTTGCTTGTGTGACAATCTGCTTGTTTGCATTTTCTTGCTTGAAAAACATTTCAATGGGTAACTTGTGCAGTACAATCAGCGTTTCTTTTTGTTTAAGCTAATGAAAGGCTTCCTTGCATCCGGCAAGCTTTGATTTAAGTCATGGCTAGCAGGCTAGGTGACGTAAGCCGTGTAGTCTCAAATGGACACCTTGCCTTCGTTTTCTGGCTGGGAAAAGCTGTATTTAATTAACATTGACTTGGTATCAAATCTGTTTTTCCATTTACAAAGTATTCATAAATTTCATGCGGCTTGCACTGCCCTTGTTTGTAACTGGCGACTTTAAACTTCCATTGCAAAGGAGCATCACATGTTTTTTGATCTGAGTAGGCATGAGATGGTTGGCATTGTGACCGAGGTGGGTTCAGAAGTTGCTAAGTTCAAGGTTGGTGATCATGTGGGCGTGGGGTGCTTGGTGATGTCTTGTGGCCAATGCGATTCCTGTGAGAAGAAATTGGAGCAGTATTGTCCAAAGGCTATAATGACTTACAATAGCATCGACTTGGATGGGACTGTTACTCAGGGCGGCTATTCGACTCTTATGATAGTGAATGAGAAGTAAGATTCTAGTGAAGTACAAGTCATTTGAGCACAATGTCTGACTTCTGTGTTCCGCTGTTTGTGTCTCATCTTGTTTTGAAGCCCATCTTCCGAAAGGATGGTGTAGATTAGAGGAGCAGTCTGACTCTTTCTTGACATTTTTAATTGCAGTTTTGTTTTGCGTATACCGGATTCTTTGCCTCTGGATGGAGCTGCACCTTTGCTTTGTGCGGGAATCACTGTATATAGCCCAATGTCCTACTTTGGAATGAATGAAAAAGGGAAACATCTTGGGGTGATTGGATTAGGAGGCCTTGGCCACATGGCTGTGAAGTTTGGTAAAGCTTTTGGCCTCAAAGTAACAATAATCAGCACTTCTCCAAACAAAAAAGAGGAAGCACTGCAGAATTTGGGTGCGGATAACTTTCTAGTCAGTACCGATGAGGATGCGCTGAAGGTTTTCTGTGACTAAATTGCACTCTTTCCTCTTGTTAGTCTGCTCAATGCTTGGCTCGATGATGTCCTAACGTGCTCCATTGTGTTAACAGAAAGCCTCTCGAAGCATAGATTACATAGTGGATACTGTTTCAGCTCCTCATAATCTGGAACAATATCTGGATCTTCTTACTGTGAATGGGAAGCTTGTCGTTGTTGGAGTTCCTCCTAAACCATTTGAAATTCTCCCAAGTACATTAATCTTTGGTGGGTTCTGTTGACTAATTAGTTTGACATCATATTTCGTTTAGTAATCATTTAAATGAAATAATGAATTGCTATTGTGAGCCTATGGAACCAAATGAAACATCTCGCTTGCTCTTAAGTTGAATGAAGCTGATCAATGACTCTCGATGCTTGAAGATTGTGGGTATGAGGGTGGCAGTTGAGATTCCATGGAGCGGCTAGGAGATAAAAGGTATGTTGGGAGTGGCTTGGGCTAAAAATGTGAGGGAAGCAAGCTCGAATTCGATCACAAGCTGAGCGCTAAAGTAGGGTATGATGCTGAGACTCTTGTTGAACTCACGCCTGAGAGAGAGAGAGAGAGAGAGAACGCTAAAGTAGGGTATGATGCTGAGACTCTTGTTGAACTCACGCCTGAGAGAGAGAGAGAGAGAGAGAGAGAGAGAGAGAGAGAGAGAGAGAGAGCATTTGTACCATTGCAGTCGCTCGACGCTAATCAAGTTGAATCACTAGAATGAATTAATAAACTGTTATAAGATTCACATTGAAATGAGGTAGCATTGCAATGCATGCTCAAATGAGAGGGATAGAGTTTGCACCTTAATCCATTGCAGTTGCTTATCAAGTTGAATCAAGGGAACCAGTTAATGAATTGCTCGACTTAGCATTTGTTCCATAATTTATTGTCATTGCTAATAAGTTGAATCAATGGAATGAATTAATGAATCGAATGACTTGTTATTGGCAGGACGACGCATGGTGGGTGGAAGCCTGATTGGTGGTATACAGGAGACACAAGAGATGCTGAACTTTTGCGCCGATAAAAACATCACTTGTACCATAGAGAAGATATCTGCGGATTACATAAATAGAGCCATAGATAGGCTCAGCAAAGCAGATGTGAAGTATAGATTTGTGATTGATTTAGATACCATTCAGGAAGCTTGAAGAAGAATTTGTTATGGACTAGACTAGTGCTGCATGATTTATCGACATACCTTAATCATGAGCACCGAGTCACTCATTGAAGGGGATTACCCTCTAGAGGATCAACTGCCAATACACTTGTTTTTTAGAAGTATAACGTAGTTGTACAGTTGGGTATCTAAAAATATACTTTCTTCCAGGCTGCTTTTAGCTAACTCCTCCTCTCTCTCTGGATTGTGGCTGCGACCTTTAGAACAGTTTGTAGTCAATTGTGTTTATGTAGAAATTATTTTATTTGGGTCTCCTCTAATCCCTTTCTTAGACTTAAGATTGTTCTTACCCAATAGGGATGTCTGTGTGTCTTGGATCTCTTGGGATAGTGAAAGGACATATTGACAACATATTTCTGCACATTGGCAATTGAAACATTAAGCTGAAGGATATATGGTTGCATCCTCATGCTTGACCCATTTGAGGCTTCAAGCTAAAGGATATATCCAATTGCATCCCCATGCAAAATCCAATGTAAACAAGCCTTAGTAATTTGGTCATAGTAATTTGCTCGATTCATGTGTTGTAGCAGAAAGAGGACGAATAAAAACCATGGCAAAAGATTCTTTCAAGGGTGAAAGCAACCAAAACAGCTAAATAAGCAGCTCTCAGGACATAACAAGTTGTCTGAGTAGGCCACTTAACAGCTAATCAGATCATGCTTACTATCAATTACCAAAAGTAACCAAAGTAAATGGCACCATTGATGTGGAGGCAAAGAGAATAATGCAGCAACAAGGCAGTCGATAACATGCGTCAGAACTGCTCCGCCTCAGCTTTATCTGCCTCAGGGTGTGCTCAATTGATGCCAGGGTAAATTTAATCATGACGTTTTTGCCAACCCGGATGGTTGTGCCTTGAGGGGTGCTTATGAGCCCAAATGCTATGGCTAGTTTCTCCGGATGTCCACAACTATAATCTCCTTTGTCTTTAGAAACTAAGATATTAATAGGTCTCAGCCCCTCTCTTGGTTGTATTTAAAGAATTAAGTTTAGCATAGACAGCATCTGATCGTGGATGGTTGTCATCTCCAACCAGAAAGGAATGTACCTGATTCTCAACCTATGCATGTTAATCCAAATATGCCATAAGTATTCAACGCACACAACATCCCAAAGAGTAGTAAGGAATCCCATAAAATCTCCTGAAAAAATATGTTGCCATGTTAACTGAGAGCATTCAATACTTGCAAGCGGTTCGGAATTTGTCAGTCCCGTTTGTTATCCCTCATGAATATAAATGACTGAAAAAATTATTCCTTTGCAAAGTTGCACTGCTGGCATCTCCCATTACCCAGCCCTAACTTTAGTGCTTTATCCCTTGTCCACAAATTTTTGTGGAGAATAAGCCCAAGAAAGATTTTTTTTCAAATTAGAGGTTTGAACCATAATATAGTTTTCATCTCCATTGCCTTTTGTTGTGTTAAGGCCCCATCGCTTGTTTAGCTTATTGTGCAGAGATATTGACGTGGGTAGTTGCAGTCGATGAATTTTGGTTAAAGGGAGCTCAAGTGGCCATTGAAGTCATTGTAGATCAAGGCCCCCTTTACAATCGATTTTGCTAAGTGTGCCCCTCTAGAAAAAGTGGGATACACCAATGGACAAGCATTGAGTCATGCATTGAACGGCCAAACTTAGCAATAAGTTCCCTTTAAGAAAGAAATTGACACCATTATTGTCCCACATATCTTGACACATTTAAATTGAGCTGTTAAACCTCCATAAGAATAGCAAAAAGGGGTGGTGACAGAGGGTAGCCTTGACAATTTTACTTGATTGGTTATGACTCTAGTAATGTATACTTTAGAATTCACATTGCTTAATAAGGTTAAGATTCCCAAATTCAAATATGGATCTAAACGCATATCCTTCAAGGGCTGAATCATGAAATGCCATTCTTCCATAACATTGCTCTATGCCTTCCCATAGTGCAATAATGGAATCCCAAATGTAAGCCTTGGCCGGCTCTTTCCATACTCTTGAACTCATGTCTTGCATTGTTGCTGCATCCTTTTCCATTCCTGCACTAGCATAGATGCTAGAGATTGATGTATGAGCAACTGCACAACTGCCTTTATTGAGCACCCGATCGCGCCTAATCGAAGTAGCATTCTCCTAATGTCCACCTCGCTAATTTGTGCTCTAGAGAGAGAGAGAGAGAGAGAGAGAGAGAGAGAGAGAGAGAGAGAGAGAGAGAGAGAGAGAGAGAGAGAGAGAGAGAGAGAGAGAGACATTATGTGTATTACAAGAGCCAAGCAAGGAGGTCCATCCGATAATACCCAAAAAAAAATGGCATACTTTTCATTAGATCCTAAGCCTCCTTTAAAAGCAAGGACATCTACCATAGAATTATAGTGCTCTAGGGTAGGCTCTAAGTTATGGTCCTATTGTATGGACTTGAAATGTCCGCATGCCTCCTTAATCTCGCTGCATGACTGCGAGCGGAGAACAAAGTGATGAAAGTCACATCATTTGGTTTGAGACCTCAATCTAGCATGCTCTGAAAATAACCAGAAGCCAAGGAGAAGTTGTTCTGTAGAGCATAGCCAGCAATTATCTCACTCCAAGTAACAACATTTCTTACTAGCAATCGCTGCAATAGCATGTGAGCATCCTCTAGACTCCCGCAACTTTGTGTACATATTTATAAGTGCGCTACCTATATGGAAATCAAATTCATGCCCCTTGTTGATAACCTATGCATGAATCAATTCTCCATGTTTTAAAGCAACAATGATGGTACAAGACATTATCAAAGAAATGTAAGTAACCCTATCTAGCTCTATTCTCCTCTACACCATCCCTTCAAACAAATGAAGAGCCTCCTCACCTTGTCTATTATGTGCATAACCGACAATCAATGCACTCCATGACAGATGATCTTTGTAAGGCAGTCTATCAAATACGACACGAGCCTCCGACTAACAATATAAGAAAGCATGACATCTTTTTTCAACAGCCTCTGACTAACAATATAATTGTGAATTTCTGTGCTTATGTCAGTATCTTGTGTAGAGATGCATGCGTAGGTGATTGCATCTAAAGAGAGGCCCTCACTTTGCCTCTACTGAAAACGGACTAGAGTTTTCTAGCCCTGCTCTTGTGGGAGGGAAATCTTGCAATCAATGCATTCCAAGAGTCCACACTCTGGACAAGAAGCTCCTCAAGCATTTGCATAGAGCCACAAGCCTTCAAGATGTAAGCATAGCCTTCTGGACTAAAATATGGGTGATTGAATTTGGAGAGGTACACTTGCTTTGCATCCGCTGGAAACAACATAGAGCTTTCTGGCGCTACTTTTGTTGTGCACATCCCACAATCAGTGCATCCCATCCCTCGACATTCCGAACAGGAAGCTCCTCAAGCACTTTTTGTGCTTTCTCAAGCACTCCACATTTGGCATACATATTAACCAAGGCAGTGCCAAGCGTGACATCGTTTTTCAACAACCTCTGACTAACAGTATAATTGTGGATTTCTATATTGATATCACCATCTTGCGTAGAGCCACATGCCTTCAGGGTACATCCTTGTAGGTGATCACATTTGGAGAGAGGCCCTCACTTTGCATACATATCAACCAAGACAATGCCAGTCATGACATCTTTTTTCAACAGCCTCTGACTAAGTTTATAATAGTGAATTTTTGTGCCCATATCAGCATCTTGCGTAGAGCCAACATGCCTTCAAGATGCATGCGTAGGTGATTGCAAGTGGAGAGAGGCCCTCGCTTTGCATCTGCTTAAAATAGATGACATTCCATACAGAACACTGAGAGGGAGCTTGAAAATTATGAAAGTCATCAGTGACGATGACAAAGCTATTTTAATTGGTATAGATAAGTTGCTGATTTGACATTGAAAATAACAAAGCCTTTTTTTTTTTCGTTTCAAAATCTTCGACACGTGTATGCACAATGAGACAGAGAGATTTAAATGTGAGTGTGTGCTATTGAAGCTTTCCCATCATATTTCCACAAACGCATTGGGAAAAATTATGGGAATGAGTGACAGTACATAGATAAGGTGGGAACTAAAAACTCTCCTGAAAAATTTTCCCTTTTGTGTGAGATAAAAATCTCCTTCCACAAAGGAGAATTTTCTCACATGGTAAAGTGTAGGAAGTTACATTCCTTTATGGAGAATTTTCATGTTCCCCACTTTTTAAGCTGGGAAAGACAAGTCCCTTGTGGGAATGTGTGCATATAACCTTTGCATAATTTCACAATAAAACTCACTCGACAAAAAGAATTCACAACTCAATTCATGCAGCAGAAGTTGTCCCTTGCAAGATATATAATGCTTTACTAGTATGTGACCCGCGCGTTGCTGCGGCTACATGTACGTCAGTTGAAGCAACCATTGTTCCCTTTCCCTTCATAGGGAGGGCAAATGTGGGCAAAGGCCTATGATTCTCATGTGAGCTTTTATAGCTCTTTAATACACTTCTACATCAACCACCACTATAACTACTTTCTAGATGACAATGTATGACAACACACAAGGTCTTAGTGCCCTCCACATTCACATCAACCAAGCACAAATCTATCTTTTGGTTCAACACTACGTCTACCTTTTTGAATGTAAGATCGAACAACTAATAAAGTGTAGCTACTCTCCACATTAATATTCTTGTGGATTGACCAGGAAAAATCTCCTTCTAGTTGGTCATGCCAAGCTCCAACATACTCCTCCTAATCATGACAAGTTTGTCCCTCCCCCCTACCCCCCCTTCTCTCTATCTCTGTGTGTGTGTGTGTGTGTGTGTGTTGAGTCAAGAATTATCAGGTCAATTTGAGGTCCCTTGGGAATGAGTTAAGTAATGGGCTCCCTTTGCATGGTGTCTTGTCTTAACATCCTATGTTTCTCTCTAAGGAGGCAACGAATTTGCGATTAGGCTAGAGGCGTCCCCCTCACACAATTGATATGGAACCCTGGTGAGTGGTAGTGGCCCTCTAAATAGACTAATAAAGAGCTGGTATCCTTCTTTGGATATAGTGTTTGCATTGAACGACGAATTCTTTAGATGCATTAGCATCCCCTCTCACCATCCTTACCAATCAAGGCATTGGTCATGATAGCAACTCTCCCATGCTTCTCTCCTGTAGTTTTGGTCTTGCATTTGGGGCATCACAGTCAACTAAGTCATCAACTGCTTTGTTGGCACTTAGGATGCATGTACCAGCCATGACCCAACATGCCAACATTACACGACATAGTAGTAGAAGAAACTTTGCCATTGGTATGCACAATTGATTTGGTGAGTAGTGTGTCGTTTGCTTCTCAAAGGTAGTATTCATGATGGGTGTGTGACCTGGGGGGGATTGCATAGCTATAGCAACTTTGTCTCTATATGTGGGTAAATTTCAAAATTTACAGGCTGGATTCACTCAATCTAGCAAGCATGTACACTTGCATTTACCAAGACTCGTCACATGGATGTTGAGGTCTCTTGCAATTAACCATAAGCATGTTAGTAATATAAGTCGCATATTGTTTTTTGTGTACATTTGGGCACCACTGGCACCTTAAAATGTGTGCAATGAAAGTTCACTCAATCATTTCTCTTTGCAAGAGTTTTGGGCATCATGCTAAAAGAAAGGGCGTGCTGCAAAATACACGCACGCACACACACACACACACACACACACACACACACACACACACACACACACACACACAAACAAATAAACATACACACATGCATGTTCTTCTTTGAGAGAGCAGAATGTATTCAACCATTCACATGGTTGCCCTTACCCATATTTTATACCATAGCAGCCAATTGGCTTAGCCCCCACTCCCTTAAATGTGAGATAGAGCATTGAGGCACTACATGGAGGAGAGTCTCTTTTTGTACGCGAATTATATCCCTTAACAATTTGAGAGTGAGATCATCATACCCTACATGAATGCTCAGCTTTTGATCACATCAAACTTGCTTTACCCACATTTTAGCCCATACCATGGCCTACATACCTTTCTCTCCTAGCCACCTCATGGATTCAACTTGTCAGTGGCCACCCTTATATCCATAGTCTTTGAGCATGTTCCATGTTGTACTCGGTCCCATAGGTCAATCTGACCTTTAAGGATGGTCTCTCTCTCTCTCTCTCTCTATCTCTCTCTCTCTCTCTCTCTCTCTCTCTCTCTCTCTAGTTTGTAGTATTAAAATGAAGTATGTGAGAGGCGAAGAGCCTGGTCGTGTGTACCAGCAAGCCTACTTTTTGCTCGATCACGAGCCAACTCTTTTCTCTAAATACCTATCTAATTGTGGTGGTTAAGAGCCTCGAAACGGGCATAGCCTTTCACATGGTCGAATTTTGAGGCCCTCTCGATTAGCAAGAACCTGCTCAAAATCTGTCTTATCACTCAATCAAATCAAGCATTTATCTTCGAAAAGCCTCCAATTTTCTTGACTTGCAAACAAAGCTGGAAGGCTATTTAGCCATTCCAAAGTGACCAGGCTCTAAATGTAAGCAAAATGACATGGAGGGAGTCACAATGGAGGCAACCCTACAATAAGAGACCGGAGTCATCGTTTCTAAAGGGAGGCCACATTAGGTATGTAACACCAAGGAGGATCCAAATGAGCAAACGATTGCTAACTCCAAGACCAAGGCCAATACCCTCGACTGGTAATGATCATCCTCCAATGCAATCACTTCAGTGTTCTGGAAAAATCATTTTTTCAAACGTACAAAATCGCTTTCCTTTAATTTTCCAAGAGAAAATTTAGAAAATTAGGTTTATTTTGCAGGTTTTTACACTATTTTTGTCTATTTTGGGGATTTCTCCTTTTCCCCTTGCCCTCAACCAGGATTTTTGAAATTGAAAACGGCATGATATTAAGATGAGACACATTTTTCCCAAACATTGAATGGAAGACCTACCTTGCACGACCGTTGCCGTGAGCACTGTTGCAGCAAGCAATGCCACTTGTCCCCTTTGCAGAACCCCTTTTTTCTTGCCTATGTCAGGAGTTCAAGATGTGAAAACTTGAGAAAGCTAAAAAGCCTAGATGGTCACGTTGGAGCTCTCAACATTGTAGCATCCACTGACTGGATGAAAAAAGACAAAGAAAGTGTGGAGACAAATGTGGGACTCTCTCTCTCTCTCTCTCTCTCTCTCTCTCTCGGTGTGAAGGGTCGTAGCTAGGCAAAAATGGAGCTCGTCGGGATCAAGGGTGACAGACAGGCAACGATAGAGGAGTAGGTGGCTCAGCAAAGCGCTTGTGGCAAGTGGGACATGTATTGGATCCAGAGTCTTGGCGTCCCGACGAGCAGAGGATTGAAGTTGTATAAGGGTGTGGGCTCGTGGGGGACCAGCTGTTGGCAACCAGGGATGTTGATAGAGGAGACTATATGAGGCTTATTGTGGCAACATTTGAGAAGTTATACATGAAGTAAATGGCGGGTTGTGTTCATGATCGAGTTTGGGCGGGGGGGGGGGAGGAAACATTCTTTGTCAAGCACCAAGGCCAATCAATGGCACTCTCTCTCTCTCTCTCTCTCTCTTTCAAACAGAAATAGACATACACACTCCTTAACAGGACTAAATGGGATTGGCTCTCTCTCTCTCTCTCTCTCTCTCTCACACACACACACACACACACACACACACACACACACACACACAAAAAGCTACAACAAATAATGAAGACGTCTCTCTCTCTCTATCTCTCTCTCAAACCTACGACACACACAATAGTGCCATGGAAAATGAAACATAATCTCTCTCTCTCAGACCTACGATGTGCTGCATCTCTCTCTCTCTCTCTCTCTCTCTCATACACACACACACACACACGCATGTACGCATACACGCACACGCATGTTCGAGACGAACCAACTTATCGACATGTGACACAACTCGTTGCTCGTTATTTTCCCAAGCTGTGAAGTAGAGCCACTCTTTACAAAAACAAAAGTAATCACCCTTCAAAATTGAACAAACTTCATGGCCTTGCTAAAGACTTAAAATGATATAAAAATATTTATAGTACTAAGTATTGTGAATTTTTTAGGGAAGAAGTGAAACTAAGTCTTTTCATTTTCTACCATCTCTGTACTTGCTACTTAGTACTTACCCCTCACTTTTAAGTTTTACATTTCAAACCAAATGTTTCTTGAAGTAAGTTCTCGAAATGAAGGAGAGAGTGACACATGAATTCCCTTTCTTTCCTTGAAAATTTTAAGCTCTTATATATAGTATAATTTTAGTCAGTGTTTTGAAAAAATCATTTTTTTAAACGTACAAAATTGCTTTCCTTTAATTTTTCAAGAGAGAATTTAGAAAATTAGGTTTATTTTACAGGTTTTTACACTATTTTTCTCTATTTTGGGGTGGGATTTCTCCTTTTCCCCTTGCCCTCAACCGGCATTTTTGAAATTGAAAACGGCATGATATTAAGCTGAGACACATTTTTCCCAAACATTGAATGGAAGACCCGCCTTGCACGACCATTGTCGTGAGCACTATTGCAGCAAGCAATGCCACTTGTCCCCTTTGCAGAACCCCTTTTTTCTTGCATATGTCAAGAGTTTGAGATGTGAAAACTTGGGAAAGCTAAAAAGCCTAGATGGTCACGTGGAGCTCTCAACATTGTAGCATCTGCTAACTGGCCAAAAAAAGACGAAGAAAGTGTGGAGACGAATGTGGGTCTCAGCTAGGCAAAAATGGAGCTCGTCGGGATCAAGGGTGGGGGACAGGCAACGGTAGAGGAGTAGGTGGCTTAGCAAGCGCTTGTGGTGAGTGGGACATGTATTGGATCCAGAGTCTTGGCGTCCCGGCGAGCAGAGGATTGAGGTTGTATAAGGGTGTGGGGCTCGTGGCGGATCAACGTTGGCAACCAGGGGTGTTCATAGAGGAGACTATATGAGGCCTATCGCGGAAACATTTGAGAAGTTATACATGAAGTAAATGACTGGTTGTGTTCATGATCGAGTTTAAGGCGGTGGCCGGGGAGCATTCTTTGTCAAGCACCAAGGCCAATCAATGGCACTCTCTCTCTCTCTCTCTCTCTCTCTCTCTCTCTCTCTCTTGAACAGAAATAGACATACACACTCCTCAGCAGAACTAAATGGGATTGGCTCTCTCTCTCACACACACACACAGCTACAACAAATAATGAAGACGTCTCTCTCTCTCTCTCTCTCTCTCTCTCTCACACACACACACACACACACACACACACACACACACCCACACACACACAGACAGACCTGAGACACACATGATAGTGCCGTAGAAAATAAAATCTCTCAGACCTGCGATGTGCCATATCTCTCTCTCTCTCTCTCTCTCTCTCTCTCTCTCTCTCACACACACACACACACACACACACACACGTACACATGCGTGCACACGCACACGCATGTTCGAGACAGACCAACTTATCGACGTGTGACATAGCTCGTTGCTCGTTATTTTTCCAAGCTACGAAGTAGAGCCACCCTTTACAAAAACAAAAATAATCACTTGAAAATTGAAGGCTGAAGTGAAACTCCATGGCCTTGCTAAAGACTTTAAATAATATAAAAATATATAGTACTAAGTATTGTGACTTTTTGACAGAAGAAGTCAAAACTAAATCTTTTCATTTTCTACCATCAGTGTATTACCCTTCACTTTTACATTTCAAACCAAATGATCTCTGATTTACCCTTCACTTTTACATTTCAGATCAAATCTTTCTTAAAGTAAGTTCTTGAAATGAACGAGAGAGTGACACATGGATGCCCTCTCTTTCCTTGAAAATTTTAAGGAATATAGTATAGATTTCAAACCATAGATTTCAAACCAAATGATCTGAGATTTACCCTTCACTTTTACATTTGAAATCAAATGTTTCTTAAAGTAAGTTCTTGAAATGAAGGAGAGAGTGACACATGGATGCCCTCTCTTTTCTTGAAAATTTTAAGCTCAATTATATATAGTATAGAAATTATCATTCTCTTTTACATATATATATATTTATCATGACGTGTGAAAGGGACTCTCTTTAGGCATGTGACTTATTATTGGAGTTGCTAAGAGCTGAGGCTAGTACTTTTCATGTAGTTTGTGTATCAGGCGATGAGCAACATGAGTTCTTAGGGCACATCCGCATAGGCGTAGTGCAACCCTAGCATGTTGAGCTCAATAAACATTGCTCTCGTTTCGCAACTCTGTCGATTTTGGTAGATTTGGAAAACCCCGTCTTCTACCCCCGCTTTCTCAAATGCAATCCATCTCACAAACGACTAACATTACGTGCTTTTATTATGTAGAGCCAAAATAGGTGACGACTCACAAATGACTAACACTTGTGCTTTTATTCCTTGTGGGAGTGCACAAGTGTGCATATAACCTTTAAATAATTTCACAATAAAACTCACTCGACAAAAAGAATTCACAATTCAATTCACGCAGCAGAAGTTGTCCCTTTATATATAATAGTACGGCCGGCCGCCTTCGACGGCCTCTCTCTCTCCCTCTTTATCGCGTGCAAAGGGGCTTTTTTTAGTTTTGGACTTTAACCTTCAGGTCGCAGATTGTGACACGTGTAAAGGGCTCCCTCTTCCGCCATATTATGTTAGTAGATTCTATAAAGTATTATTCTCTTTTAAATTAATGGACTCTCTTTAGACATGTGACTTATTCCTCTTGAAAATATTGAAGTTGCCTAAAGCAATGGACGTGTGGAAGGGACTCTCTTTGGACATGTGACTTATCACTCTCGAAAATATTGAAGTTGCCTAAGGCAATGGTCACTCTAAGCTTAGTTAAATAACTAAGTCTCATTCTTGGTCACACACAAAAAGTAGCTTTCAATGAGTTACTAAGCCTACCCTTTGTAACCATGCCAAAAATTTTGGCATAGTTGTGAATTTCAAGGCATAGTTGGGAGAATGAATGAATAACTAAGTCTAGAGTAGAGGCTTAGTTATTCATTTAATGCTTTGTTGGGCATAGTTGGCATAGTTATCAATAATTGATAACTAAGCATTGCATGGGGGTTTATACCCCTAACCCATGCAAAACTGCCCTTATTGGATGCTGGCAATGCCATGATCCTCTTGGAACTAAAACTAGGTGCCTTTTTTTTTGTTTACATGATTTTCTAGAGCTATGGAGCATCAAGACTACCTTTCAGTAATAAATTCCATTAAATTTCTAACTACCCTGCATGACGCAATTCTAAGTGATCATTATAAATTCAGTCAATACTCAAGGCAATATATTAACTTCCAAAACAATTAAATGAATTACAAACTCTAGCATACTTACATGTAGCTCAAACTTCAAAGCAGTGCTCTAAAAAAACCTAGGTTAAGTGTAACCCCACTTACAAACTTTGAGCTTTACCTGAAAACTTTATGATTGAAGGTGAGAAAACCTACAAAATGTGAAAAAAATTAGTGTAAAAACCTTCAGATTTAGTCAGTTTACCTCTATTGTTTCTCATATGTAAGTTTGCCAAGTTTTTGGAAAAAAGTTTTTTTCGAGCACTGCTTCAAAGTTGACCTACTGGTACCTCTGACCTCTCCTTCATGAACCGTGTCCAACACACCTTTATTTAAGACTCTATACAATAAAACCAATGACCTTATGGTGACCCCGTATCAACTTAATGGCTTGGGGATATTGCTAGTCAACAAAGTGATGAAAGAGCTTTGACAATGTTGCAATGCCAATCTTTGAATCTGGGTTTGAGTGGAGATGGCCCAAAAGCAGTGCTTTATGGAAACCCCATTCTAAAGGCATATATCATACAATTATGCACGATAATAATTGGTCTAGCCGACTTTACAAAATATGGAAAAGACAATGGTCAGAAAAAATGGTGGGAGCAAGTAATGGAGAAGATTTGGAAGCCCAAGTGGCCGCATTATATGAAGATATTTCTATGGAAGGTAATGTGGGGTGCTCTATCGATGGGCGTGAAGATCTAGGAGAGAGAGATTGGGTCAGATCGATGCTTGGGTGCAGGTTAGCTAGTGAAAATTTGGCCCACCTATTCATGGGATGCCCGACTATCAGAGACCTCGCAAGGAAAATATGCAAGTGGGTCCAAAGGACATGGCAAATTGGATTCTTCAAGACTGATTTATTCCTTGGAGGCAACAAGTTGGAAGTCCTGCCCTTCTCATTGCACTCAAATTGTCAGGTACTTCTTCTTTCATAATGTATGGCACGTAAGGAACCGCCGTGTGTTTGAAGGAGATCTTGATGTGACAAGGTTCACGTAGATTATACAAGAAATCAGAGTACTGATATGGACGCTTGAGTGCAAGAAAAACTTGGATGATTGGTCTAGGGCTACCCATGTCGTGATATCAACAGTGATAAGTAAAGCTTAGAACTTTTGATCGCATACTATGGGGACTAGTATGTGACCCGCGCATTGCTGCGGCCAAGAAAAGCATGTCCATTGGATCTCTCTCTCTCTCTCTCTCTCTCTCTCTCTCTCTCATACACACACACAATGAAATCGTGGTCCTTGGAATCACTCTAGAAAGATAACAATGCATATGTATACCTTCTCTTTATCTCTCTAGAAAAGCATGGAAATTGGATCTCTCTCTCTCTCTCTCTCTCTCTCACACACACACACACACACACACACACACACACACACACACACACACACACACAATGGAATCGTAGTCCTTGGAATCACTCTAGAAAGATAACAATGCATATGTATGCATTCTCTCTATCTTTCTCTCTCTCGTATTAGATCTTGAGATCAAGACTCATCAAGTAGATCTTTGGTATTTCTTTTATCACCTTCTTTCCTCCATTCCTCAATTATTTTGAGTTGAAGCCTTACTCAATAGCTCTCTCTCTCTCTCTCTCTCTCTCTCTCTCTCTCTCTCGTGTAATAAACACATGGAGTGCTTTCGGCCGATCAGTTGTGATCGACTCATCCTTCACACGACTAACAAAATTAAGTTGTCCACATCTCCGTGCTCATCAATAAATGACAATGTACCACATCTCTACCAACTTGCTCCTATTGCGCCATGCTATCAAAACCATGGCTTGCCAATAGACGGGCTTCTCATGACTCTTAGTTGGTTGGAACTAGATAGATTTGCTTTGTAGTCATTTTGGTGGGCTACCAATTTGAAAGTCTCTCTCTCTCTCTCTCTCACACACACACACACACACACACACACACACACACACACACACAGACACACAGTGACATTGACACTGACACAACTCAATTTAGTGTAACCCCTCCTATAAATAATGGAGATTTTCCTCAAAAATTCTAATTTGCCTTTATGCGCTTGAAAAAATCTAGGCTATGTGGAATTCCACCTACAAATTTTGAGACTCACGTTTAGCTAAATAGTTGGTTTTTAGTGTGTACAAATGAAATCAAGAAGAGTTTTCGGCCATGCACCACCGCACGAAATCACCCTTTTTGAGATTTTTGATGGCCATCATAAGGCAAAGGGCAAGTCTTTTAGAAAAAAAAAAAAGGATAACCTTATTTGCTTAACTAAAGATATTGCTGTGCTGTTAAAATAGGGTAGCAAAAGCTGCGACAGAAGAGGGGAAAAAAAAAAGTCGAGTGCAAAGAGAGCTCAAAGCTTGGAAGTTGGAGCGTCATGCAGCAGTTCTCATGGGAGGTCGATACCTCGCTCATGCTACCACTATCTGCCCCCACAACGAGACTCAAATATATATATCTCTCACACACACACATACACATGATAAATTGCATGGACCATTCTCTATCTCCGTACACTCACCCACACAGAAAAGCATAGAATGGTCCTCTCTCTCTCTCTCTCTCTCTCACCCACATACACATGATAAATTGCATGGACCATTCTCTATCTCAATACACTCACCCACACAGAAAAGCATAGAATGGTCCTCTCTCTCTCTCTCTCTCTCACACACACACACACACACACACACACACCCACACATAAAAGCATAGAATAGTCCTCTCTCTCTCTCTCTCTCACACACACACACACACACACATGTACGCACACAATGTGTTCAAGACATCCATAAAAAAATATTAGATTCCCATGGCTGAATTGTCGAGCTCATTGCACTTCATTAATGCAGTGCAAATGTGGAAGACGTCCGCAACCCTCCAATACCACAACAAATGGCACGTTAACTCTATCTCTCATACACATATAGGCAACGGGTCTCTCTCTCTCTCTCTCTCTCTCTCTCTCTCTCTCTCTCTCTCTCTCTCTCACACACACACACACACACACACACACACACACACACACACACACACACACACACACACACACGTAGACAAAACATAGATGCGCCAAGATCGAAGATCATTGATCGCATGGAAGGTTCGTGCAAGAGATGTTCATTGTGCAAGTGTGTTGAGAGAGGTTCATTGGGTGACACTCACGTAGAGGGGAGTTCTTCATGGCCTTCAAAATACAAAGTAGAGCTACTTGTCAAATGGCTCGACTCCAAAACATTGCACGTTGTCGTGCCGCTCCGCTCCCATGACAAGAAAAGGAGCAAAATAATGCCAATCAGGTGTATTTGAATCCTACATGATTATTCAGTAGCTATAAGGGCTTGCTAACAAGCCAATTTTTAAGCTAAAAGTGTGCCAGATGCGGTTCTAAGGGCCAAAAGATGTCTCGGTAATGCTAAACAGTGAGTATGCTTGAAGTGAGCACATATGAAAGATTATGATTTAGAACTGTCGTGCTTGAAGTCCTCTACCGGTCTGTCGTTACGGCTCGTCAATTGGAGCTATGGTGAAGAAGTTATGGCAGTTTGAAGTTTAAGCTGATTGGAGATCCCTACCGGATTGGGCAACTGCAGCTGAGTGGACATAATTGAAATGAATATACGGGCTTGAAGCACTCACTTTGTGGAGCCTGTGGGTCTTTTTAGATCAGTGAATCGAGTTCCAGTTGCCAAGATATTGGCCGTTAAAGATTCACCGAGGGCTGGTTCCGTACCAGTCCGATCGGCTCGGTTGGTGTGCCATCTGGGAGTTTTTGTCTTTCGTCCAGGTTTTGGAGTGCATGAGTAGTAATTTCTTTGAGGAGTCTCGTGTTCGGAATGTCATCTCTTGGAATGCAATGATTGCACGATAAACCCAACAGAGGCAGGCCACAAAGCTGGACAAATGCAAGACGGGACAACTCTCCAAATGTAATTACGTACGCTTGTATCTTGAAGGCAAGTGGCACCATGCAAAATGATATGGGTATCAAATTCATGATGATATTGTTAGTCAATGGCTACTAGAGAAAGGGTGTCATGCAAGGCATTGCCTTGGCCAACAATAATGCCATGTGTGGTGCCCAAGGGCCATAATCTAAAGGCCGCCCACATGAATTAAATGGCCGCCCAAAGGTGTTTTAATAAGGGCTTTTGTGTGTGAAAGAAAGAAACTCATGGCGGGCAAGCAGTGAACAGCGAGCGACTGCTTAGGCAGCGAGAGACAAGCTCGTGCAGGGCTGGGAAGGGGTCGGCTGAGGACGGCCATGAGACGCAAACCGCCTAGCAAGCCAGGGCGCTCCGTTTGAGGCTGCTCCTGACAAAAACCGTGCAAGTCCGGAATCTGCCTGCCACATCATCGAAGGGGTACCCATTAGGAACATTGCTAATGGGTAGGCACCTTTTAGCAAGAAATAAAGTTCATGCAAGATATAAAAAGGGAAGGGACTCTCTTTGAGCGGACTGGGATGCTTTTTTCCAACTCCCCTTCTCATTTTTTGAGCGCTCTCTAAGAGCAAGCACTTAAGCGGGGATTTATTTCCTACGCTCATAATCTTAAAATCTTTCATTGGATTATCATAAGATCTTAGCCTAAGCTCTTGAGCAAAACTAAGCCTAAGCTCAGTTTTCCCTTAAACTTCCTATACTAATCCAGGCCTTGAGATCATAAGCTCCGAAACCCAAGATAAGCTTTCATAAGCTTCATTAGCCGAGCTTAACTTAATCTCCTTAAGATAACCCAAAGCTCTAGATGATTAAGATCTCTAAGCCAATGCTCCAGTCTCATTAAGCTAAACCAATCCTAAGTTCGATTTCATAAGCTTGATAAGCCGAGCCTTATCTCTCATAAGCCAAGCTTTCAATCTAATCTCAAACTCCTAAACCTAAGCCTAATCTCATAAGCTGAGTCTAAGCTCTCATTAACCAAGCATAAGCTTGATTTCATTAATCACCCATTAGCCGAGCCAAATCTTGCACTCATTAATCTCTTAACCCAAGCCTAATCCTAATCTCGCCTAAGCCATAATCCTAAGCTCGCCAAGCCATAATCTCCAAGCTGTTAACCCAGAATTAATCCGATAACCATAAACTTGATTGGACCACCCAAGGCTTTGGAAGTTGAAGGCAGAAGAAAATCCAAGGTAGTTTCTACTGACCGTCTTAATTAGCACCTGGATTAAAACAGGTTAAACTTTGTAAAGTGCATAAACGTTTCCATTATTATTTGATTAAAACAGGGATACTGTGGCTTATTAGGCTTAAGCTAAACTGTCTGTTTTTTAGATCTGTTCTCGTTAATTGTGTCTGATGCACCTCCTTTCCCCCGCACCTCTCATAGCCAGGGGCCCGGTGCCTTCCCGGCTCACCTTTCGAATACTTATCCCCCGACATTCTTGGTGAACCCGATATGAAACGAGCCGGAGTGAGCAGTGTTGTGGAGAAAGATGTCGACATCGCAAAAGGCAGCCATGTAACAAATGATGCAGCAGTTTGCTGCTTACATGCAACAACAACAGGTTGCCCAATAGTAGTATAATCTGCAAGAGAGGATCCGTAAAGCTCGGCACATAGTTACCAAGAAATTACATCGATTTGAAGGCCGGGATATTAGCAAGTTTTGCAATATCTACAAGCACGCAATGGAAGATAATGGAATTGATGACCAGAATGCAGTGGAAGGATTCCATTTAATTGCGGAGCCGGAACTTAGGAGTAGAATTAAAGAAATTCAGGCGGTTCAAGGCACGAATTGGCACAATTTCAAGAAGGCGCTTCAGGAGGAATACTTCCTTGAGGATTTACAAAGAGTAACCAGACAAAGCTTTATGAAGTGGGTGCAGAAGAAGAACAAAAATCTATCTGCACGAGAATTATTACGGGAATTTGAGAAGAAATTCAAGCAACTGTCCTCGACAGAGCAACGTTCAATGAAGGATCAGAAGGTTGAACTGTTCATTCAAGCTACTGATCCATGACTTCAGAAGAGTCTAGTGCAGCTGCTGGAGGATTCAACAGGAGAACTGGGCTTAACATCCGACTGGAAGATAGTCACTGAAGCAGTAAACATGATCATGAAACGACAGATGAGAGTCGATAAGCTGATCGTACCTGACATCATGGATGTTGCGGAAGAGGAACCTAAGGAGAAAACAACCTCGGCAATACCCAGAGTGGAAGAGCCACTTCTTGATGAATTGGTGAAAGGTATTCAAGAATAAATTTGAATTTTAAAGCTATAAAATTTGAAGGGCTAGCTGCAAAGGGGTCTACTTCTGAGCCTAGACAGTAGCCTCCACGCAAAGGCTGGGACCGATGCATGTGGTGTGATAGTGAAGACCACAAATACGTTAAAGAATGCGATGAATTTGACGAAGCTTATAAAAGGAACATGGTGTTCTGGAAGGACAAGAAGATACACCTTAGGGCAACAAGTTTAGATACTCCGCCTGAACTTTGGTAGGGGCAGCATGAAAAAGATGGTTGAAGAGATTCAGCATAACGTTGCTCTTGTAGAAGCAGCTACATATGGACTGCAAGTCTACGGGAAGGGTGATGATGATGGTGCAGGTACCAAGGGTCAATTATGGCCTTATGCTTTGAAGACAGCAAAAACAGGGCAGGTAACTTATGGAAAGTTACGGGAAGTAGGGAATTCAATTCGAGAAACCACAGGGTGGACTAATCCAATGGATTCCCTCTCAGTGTATGCATTTATTGAGAAGTCTCAAGCTAATGAGGCTATGGTGGAGGAAAAGCGAAAAAGAGATGAAGAAGCTCCTGGGACATCGAAAAGGACTCAAATGCCCTTTTCCAACTCCCCTTCTCATTTTTTGAGCGCTCTCTAAGAGCAAGCACTTATGCCGGCATTTATTTCCTAAGCTCATAATCTTAAACTCTTTCATTAATTTATCATAAGCTCTTAGCCTAATCTCTTGAGAAAAACCAAGCCTAAGCTTGTTTTTCCCTTAAACTTCTTATACTAATCCAGGCCTTGAGATCATAAGCTCCGGAACCCAATCTAAGCTTTCATAAGCTTCATTAGCCGAGCTTAACTTAATCTCCTTAAGATAAAGCTCTCGATGATTAAGAGCTCTAAGCCAATGCTCCAGTCTCATTAAGCCAAACCAATCCTAAGTTCGATTTCATAAGCTTGATAAGCCGAGCCTAATCTCTCATAAGCCAAGCTTTCAATCTAATCTCAAACTCCTAAACCTAAGTCTAATCTCATAAGCCAAGTCTAAGCTCTCATTAACCAAGCATAAGCTTGATTTCATTGATCACCCATTAGCCGAGCCAAATCTTGCACTCATTAATCTCTTAGCGCAAGCCTAATCCTAATCTCACCTAAGCCATAATCCTAAGATCGTCAAGCCATAATCTCCAAGCCGTTAACCCAGAATTAATCCGGTAACCATAAACTGGAATGGACCACCCAAGGCTTTGGAAATTGAAGGCAGAAGATAGTCCAAGGAAGTTTCTATTGACCGTCTTGATTAGCACCTGGATTAAGACAGGTTAAACTTTGTAAAGTGCATAAATGTTTCCATTATTATTTGATTAAAACAGGGATACTCTGGCTTATTAGGCTTAAACTAAACTGTCTGTTTTGAGCTCTGTTCCTGTTAATTGTGTCTGTTGCACCTCCTTTTCCCTGCACCTCTCACAGCCAGGGGTCCGGTGCCTTCCCGGCTCACCTTTCGAATACTTATCCCCCGACATCGACAGCCCACATTTAGTGTCTAACCCCTCCTACAAATTTTTGAGATTTGCCTCAAAAATTCTAATTTGCCTTTATGCTCTTGAAAAAATCTAGGCTATGTGTAATCCCACCTATAAATTTTGAGTTTCACTTTTAGCTTCTAAGTCAACCCAAAGGAAACCACAAATCTCACAAAAATCTAGCGTAAAAACCTTCAAAAATATCCAAGAGTTGTTGGAATTGCCTCCTGTCGTCCACCTTTGCCATGTATTGAGGTCCACTCCTGCCTTGGATATGCATGGTTTTTGCCTTGGATTCATCGATCAAATTTTTTTAATTACATCAATTCTCGATTCTGTAGATTCAATTGTCAATTATCGATTCTCAATTGCAAATTTCATCGATTGTTGATTGTAAGAACAATGTTTATTCTCCCTCCCCTCTCTCTCTAGTGCTGGTTTGCGAGCCCCCCCCCCCCCCCCCCCCCCCCTCTCTCTCTCTCTCTCTCTCTCTCTCAAGCACACATACACACACCCACATGGGTTGTAGTAGCAAATGAAGCTCTCTCACTCACTCACATATGCATTCTCTCTCTCTCTCTCTCTCTCTCTCTCTCTCAGACACACACACACACACACACAGACACACATACACACACACAGATTATAATACCTAAGGATCATTATCTTAATTGGACACCTTTAGCTTCACCACATTAGGAGGCCACCATGGGAATTAACCCTTCTGGGGGACAAAGTGGTTTTTTACAAAGGGGGGCGGTTTAATGCCTATAGTATTACTTGCCGTGAAGGCGCCTTGTATAGCTCTCTCATTCTGCCTAGAAGCGGCGTCGCTGTAGCTGTGGGGATATCTCCATTCATGTCACTTTGCTCATCACACCGACGTGACGACTGTCCTCCTTCCTCTATTTAAAGAGGTGAGGGTGCATCTCTGTCCCTCACTTAGCTTTTGGTTGTTGTTTCGCTTACATTAAGTACAAATTGAGTAGTTGTCTTACTTTGAAGTATGGAGCTTGCAACACAGGTTTCTCAGGTTGGCTTCTCCGCCCCCCTTGCATATATTTTTTGCAGACTGATGATTTTTTTGGAAAAAGGAGGGGCTAATGCACCTTGTTTTTTTACGATGTAGCCTGTTTTAATATGGTAGTTCTTGATACTGTTTCTGCTCTGCATTAACGGCTCCTGGTTATGGACCTCGTTGGGCGACGAGTTTATGAGATGATGTGATTTTTTTGGCATGGATTGTTTACCTTTCTGCATTTTACTGTTCTAACCATACTGGGCTATGTTTTTACCACATGGCTTGGCAAATAAGGCCCTGATTGACAATAGCGTGCTATTGTAGTAGTATATTCTATGGTATGGCTGATTTTCCCTGCGCTTTCTACTGGTTTTGTACAGGTCGCACAGTATTAGTCATGTCAGATTGGGTTTTTTCCCTAAATGCTTACTGGTATGAGTTTGGTTCTAAAAAAACAATGGGGTGTGGGGTGTTTTGGTGGTTACCCCTGCTGCATTAACAATATTGAAACCTTTAAAGAGGGTGTGTTTTACACCGGGTTTTCTTCTGGATTTAAACTTGTTGCTGGTTGCATTACGAGAACCGTTCTAGCTTTTTGGTAAACTAGGGGGCTTGGTGCGGTTGCTTACAAGTATTGGATTTTTAAGTTATCTCATTTTGGGGTTTTGACCCGATTGCTTGTAATTACTGGACTGGGTGTCTTGATAAGGTGTTACACTACTTTGGCATTCACAAGGACATGTAAAAATGCAAAAAACATGTGGGCTCTTACTCCTTTGCCTCCATGGTTTGACATAAGAGTTGGATTGACACTTGGCATGCTTTTAGAGGTTTAAGGTAAGTAATATACAAAGAGGGGAATTACTTGAATTCTTTGGACCAGAAAGGGCAAAAAATCTATTTACCTAACTAAAACGAGCTTGATATTTTGAACTACTAAAGGAATTTTCTATGTAGAAAAGCTTCCTTTATAGCTTCTTGTGGTGAAGCTTCATTAATATTGAAAGATAACTTAAATAAACCGGTAAAAAATGTTGATGGGGGATTAAAACATTTGGATTAGAAGGGGTAATGGCCTTCTAATCAAAATAATAGTATTTTTTGTTAAAAACTTTGGTTTTTTATGAAAACAGATGTACATTTGGAAACACATGAATTACTCTTGGACTAGGCTTGTAAGTTTTTTTTTAAAAAGTTTGTAAGATGGACATGCATAACAACTGGTATGGTCCATTGATACCTGTAAAACACATCCAGGAATAACGTATCTCTTGTCTTCTTTTGATGGATGCAGGTAAGCACTCTATCTTACCTTGGAATTTTTTTTTGGCTAGCAAACTATCCAACACTGGATTACACATGTACCTACTTCTTGAGAAGTTCTTTTGTTAAACGGTATATTGGAATGGTGCTTCATTCCTACAATCATTGTACAAAATTAATCCTAGAGCTGAATTGTTTTGTACTTATCATCTCCTCTGTTGTTCTAAAGTCAAATGCCTTTTGAATGTAAAAAGTTCAATTATGTCTTATTATCTATGTTAGAATAGCTACACACACATCCTAAACATAGGTTTCTTTCTTCGAAAAAAACCGGGATGTTGGCTTTGGAAACTGATTCTGACACTTAGCTCTAAGTTAGACCCACAGTCTGTAATTCCTTTTTTTGGTTGACTAGTGTTACATGGTCCCTCTTAGACTATTTTTCTGGTCCCCTGCTCACGGCTACTATAGTCTTTGACTTTGCCAGTTTAAGGTTTGCAGGCCCAATCTACAGTAACTAATCCTATCTATTTCCTTTCAGGACCACAAACAGTTTAGAATGACAACCCGCATGAGTATAAAACATAGCCCTGAGAATCATGCGAAGATTCTCAAACAGATTAAGTTGTACCTAAAAGGACATCAACCGAAAAGAGCTCTGGTTGTTAGAACCAGACCCTTCCTTGCTAGAAAGGCCACGGATTGTATTACTTACTTTTGTAAGTAATTGTAACCTCACTAAATCTTTTTTGAAATATTGCAGAGCCTTGCTCTCTCACAAAGATTGGAATTGACCTCTGGGCCCCTCTCTGTGGCCACGTCTCTTGTCCTCAAATCTACTAACAGCTTAGATGCATCTCAACTAATATATGACTCGGCTCTTACTACAAACAAGAAAATGTCTATCTTGCACATGTTATCTTTTGATGGTTGGGTTAAAGTTTTGGCTACCTTAGATAAGGACTCCAAGGAAGGTGTGAATTTGATCTCCTAGTACATACCCCAACTTCCCTATTCTCTTCCTCTGGGACTGATCTGTCTTACTTTTTGAGGAAGCTGTGCGGACTCAATCCATCTTTCAATAGTACCCTGGCTACACCTACTATCCCTCTAACCTCCTAGAAATAGTGCCAAAGATCTCAAAAGTTTTTCCTTTCTTACCTATCAGACAGATTAAGATCGAGTCTTTTGGGGTGGACCATCAGCTTTGGGTCCTGCCCAACAAAGCTTTCTTAGCACCTATTTTGAGTGAAGCTTGGGTTTACCTTGCCAACCTCCCTGCATCTACAACCGAGGACTGCAGACTCAAGATCTTAAAAGGTGGGCAATTTCTTGACAAAGGAGAACTCATCAAAGCACCCTTCAACCTCAATATCATTGACCATTCTAAGTGCCCTTCTAATACCAGCCTTTATATCCGTACGAAAGGGAACATGGAGTTTTCTAAAAGTAACCCGTACTTCTACACAAAATCGATTTGGTATGTTTTTCGACCCTATGTTAAATGTGCCTGCAGGTTTCTTGACCCTAAAGTATCTTGCAAATCCAACATCATGTGGTTTGATCATGCCATTTGGTTTATTATGAACCATCTGGAACCACTCTTCCTAGAAAAGCCAGTTGATTTTCACCTCTCCCTTATTCGCTCCTGGTTAGGTGGCCATGCTAAACGAATTGTAGTTGATCAAATTGCCTTTAACATGTTTCGTGGATTAATGGTGGATATCTTGAAGAAACTGAAATCTGATGAACCTAGAATCTACCTAACCATTTATGCTAACTACAAAGGTGTAAACATTATCACTAGCTTACTCAAACCTTGTATTGATGAGGATGATTCTCCTGCTCTAAAAAGACCCAATTCTCTCACTACCCCCAACTCTTTTACTTCTTTTTTAACACCTAGCTCTTCCTCCAACCAAGGAAAGTCTCATAGTTTCACTTGGGGTAGAGGCAGAAACTCTCCCATCAGGAATTTTCTTGAAATGTAACCCTTGGTGGAATTGCAAGTTACTGCGAGCCCTTGCGGACGAAGGATTCTCAACAAAGTAGCTCCAAACCAAGGCTTTATCTACGTACACTGTCTTTTCCATAATATACTTCTCGATTGGATACAACCTAAAACTCTTTTTTGTGAGTGCTTTGACCTTCCTTTTGGCAATCACAAACTGCTCGATAATGTTCTCATTGGCTAGTTGTATCAACAACCCGTGAAAAAATTGGTTTACAGTAGTGATTTTCTTCGGCATGAATTTGTTCCCGAATGTACATGCAATCAATTTACCACATATTGCCAAAACTTTGATACATACAGTTTTCATGTTTGTACTTGTGATCTTAGTATCATTGACAATATCAAAGTTCAAAAAATATTGGCCAATGGGCTTAATCACATACCTAACTTTCCTAAAAACCCTTACATGGCTTTATCAGCTTTAATTAGCTGTTTAACTGACCTTGTCAGTTCTCTCCAACTAGAGAAGACAATCCTACTGGACTTAATTGAAGTTATGAAGGAATGCTTCTTTCAAAAGATATCACAAATCCCTAGAAAATGGTTATCCATTGATAACTCTTGGCTAACAGTGGAACTTGCTCTTGATTTTCAAAATATGTCTAATAATTGGTTCATAGTCGGGCTAGACAAAAGCTCTAATTGTCCCACTCTTATCTATAAAAAACTTGCTTGGATTGCTGCCCATGATGGGGTTTTTGGGCATAAATTCTGTAGAATTAACTCTTTCATTCAGACTGTCACCAACAGAATCTCAAGACACTTGGAGTATTTAGGCTATATTGTACAGGACACTAAAGTTTTGAGCTCGTTGTGCCTCGTTGATGGCTTCTATTGCAATTTTTGCCCTCACCTTGCCTAGTCCATGTGTAGTCGCATCGGGAAAGCTCTCTGTTCGTGTTCCTTTTGCATATAGCCGCATGTAGATTCAATTTTGTCCATCTTCAGATTTCTCACCACTCATTTTTCAAGATTTCTCTCAATCTTTAAAGTGCCCCAATTGGAGTTGTGCTCTTCAGGTTACGACTAGTCCTCTAGAGGGTTATGGCTATGGCACCCTAGTGGCAAATTGTGTGTAGACAGATTGGGAGGGCATGTATTATGAATTGTGGAATTGATGTTGAAGTTGCGGGTTTCTGATGTGTAATTATGAAAGGGGAGGCCCTTGTATTCATATGCATTGGTTAGTGTGTGCTGTAAATCCATGCTTTGACAAGGTTTTGCTCCTATGTGACATAGTCTATTGGGTGGGTGACGGCCAGTAAATTCCCAAGGGGACTAATCTTGTTGGATTTTTGGTGTTTCAAAGGGATTTTCCAAATCTTTTTGTGTTCTTGTAGTGCTCTTTCAATGCTCTTGGGTGACATCGCTATAGAGATCTTCTAGTTTGCTTGTTTCCCAACAACGTCTAACTGCAGAGCATCAAGCTCGCATCAGGTCTGTGTTGGGGAGGTCCCTAGGGACTTGCTTGCGGATCCCACCCGGTTTTCCACCAAGAAGGCCAAAGAAATCCTTCGACTAGCTTGAGGTGCAACACGGGTGGTAAGCCTTCTGGTACTCTCCCACTCTCTCAGACTGCCAAACTTGAGAAAGATTTAGAAGCAAGGGATGTGATTAGTGGTCTTCTGGTAGGCCCAAGCCCCTTGATTGAGACCCTCAAAGGCTAGATCAGAAATCGGTGGGGATTTAGAGGAGCAGTCCTCCAAACAATCCAAGCTCTCCCCAAGAATCACTACTTGTTCGTCTTCCAGACATCGACAATGGACTTTGATATTATCAGTATGGGCCTCTGGCTCTATAGAAGTTCTCCTCTACTTCTCTCTCTATGGAACAAGCACTTCAACCCCAAAGTATCCACCCACTAGCACTACCCTATTTGGGTAGAGCTACCAAACATTCTCCTCCACTACCATCAACATCTCAAAATGATAGCCTTTCAACTTGAAAAAGTAATGGGGGCTCTCTCTCGGCATGAATTAAATCCTCATGACATCCTTAGGTCCTCGTTGAAATGGATATTTTAGTCCCACTCCCTCTACTATTGACATACTCACAGACGATGGTGAATCGTTCGAACAACCTCTAGAACACAAGTACCTCCCCCAAGCTTGTTTTTTGTGTGGGGTAGAAGGTCATTTTGTAAGGAACTTCCCTATTAAGAATCCTACTCCCACTCCCTCTAACAGCTCTGCTCACCCACAAGCTCCCAGCCCCCTAGGGCCTACCGCTCAAAATGATGAATCCCAACACCCTAAAGGTAAATCCCCCCCCCCCCCCCCCCCCCCCCCCCCCCCAAAGGTCAAAGTTAGACCAACTCCTAGACCCAACCAATTTGCAACGGTGGCTTCTCTTACTAACTTTGCGAACTCCTTGAACTCTGAGCAAGAGGACTGCGTCCTCCCCACCCCTAAGGAGACTTCTTCTACTTGGAGCAACAAGTCAACGCCCTAAACCATCCCTCAAAGATTTATCTAAATAAGGACACTAATGCTTTTAATGGTTCCCCATCAGATCTCGTCCAGAAGTCTGGCCTCATTCCCATGGACATCCTCAAAGAAAAAAAAAGAAGCCAGTCAAATGTTTCCCAAACCCCTCCGAGGTCAACTAATGATGGCAAGCATCCCCAAGAAGGTCATAAATGAAAATTAGCTCCTGGAATATAAACTAGGGTTTGTATGACCCCAACAAGTCCAAGAAGATTGCCAATTTTCTTAGAGAGAAAAGAATGGATGTTATTTCCCTTCAAGAGATCAAGGTTACCGATGAAGACTAAGTCAGGAGACTCTCTAAAGTCTCCAAGGAGTTGAGATGGATCACCTCAACCCATCTGAAAGGCTCAGGTGGCACCGCTTTAGGGGTACCTAAGCTTAGGCCTTCCTCCTTAGTACATACTAGGAAGTACTGGAGTACTACCAATGCTCTTATTTCCTTCATCTTTTGGATAATCTCCATCCATGCACGGGGTTCTTTACAGGACCAAGTTGACCATTGGGAAGAACTTACAACCTTAATCAGACCGGCTCTACTTTTGGGAGAATTTAACATGGTAGAAGCCATGGAGGATAGTATTCTCAACAAAGGACTATGTATCTCAATAAAAGAAGAAGATTCTTGGCTCCTCCCTTGCTCCTCCTCAAGGAACAACTCCAATTGTGGGACATAGGTACTCCTCGAGAATTCACTTGGAAAAATTAGAGTAGTGGCATGGGGAGCTAACCAGGAAAGAAACACTTGACAGATGCTACTTAAGCCTCTCTCTGGCCAACATTTTTGATACAATTAAGTCAAAGCCATCCTACACCACTTTCACGTCTGATCACTACCCCCTTAGTATCACCCTAGATGATAAAGATAAAGAAGTGAGGAACCACTGGTTCCATACTGACCGTGAACTGTTCAAGCTTGAGGTGGTCCAAGAGTAGATTTCTAGTATCTGGTTTGATTGCTTTGACTCCTCTTCCTCGGCTAAATCCTGGTCTAGAGGGGTCCATAGAACCTAAGGAAAAAGAAGGAAGCCATCTATGCTGAGTTGAGCATCTTGAAAGAAAATCACCTGGTCTTCATCAACAGTCAAAGATCTCTTAGCTTTGAGATCTAATCAAGTTGGAGGAAGATCTCACCCTAAAATATGCCTCACTCTTTTTCAAGGAATGGTGGGCTGGATAGGTTGACAGACCCTCCAAAGCAATGTTCAAATTACTTAGAAGAAACAAGACAAGGGAGCTGGTTACACTGCTCATCAACTCCTCTCAGGATATCTCCAATGATGAGGAGAACCTTGAATATGCGAGGGCACATTTTGAAGGGCTATTCAGTCTTAAGGAAGTCATTTATCCAGAAGTCGCCATGAGTAGAGGATTGGACTAGAGGTGAATCCTTGCTTGGGGTTTTTAAGGGGAGGAGGGAAAATTATGGCTCCCTCCCCCTCCTTGCTTGTGGGGCACTGGAAATGCTAGGCGGCCCTCTCACGTGCACGTGTGGTAGTCTTGCATCCAGTTGACAGCTCTGGCCGCTTGTGTTGGAGCCTAATGGTGGTGGTGGTCGTTCTTGGTGGTGCCCAAAAGGGTTGTGTTCACACAACGAGGGCCTAAAGGTTCTCCCTCCTCTTTTTTATTGAGGAGAAAGTGCTTTCCAAACAGAAAAGTGGAATAGATGATCGACCTCCAGAGAGGAGCACCCCATGCAACCTCTCACGTAGTGATTACTAAAAGGGACGACCACTTAAGAGAGATTTACTAAAAAAGGAAAAATTTCCCCTTTAAGAGGACGTTTTGGAGCTATTTTAGGGGATTGGTTTGCCTTAGAGGAAAGGAAGAAGCCCCGATGTTGAAGGAGGATTGTTGTACCATGTTTGTTTTGAATGTTCAAGCTCCAAACCTATTCCTAGTGTTTTCTTCCCCCCCACTCCCTTTCTCCTCTTCTACTACTCTTATGTGTGTTGGTTCCGCCATGTGGGTGTGCCCTTGGGACATTTGTGGTGTGCAAAGAGAGAGAGAGAGAGAGAGAGAGAGAGAGAGAGAGAGAGAGAGAGAGAGAGAGAGAGAGAGAGAGAGAGAGAGAGAGAGAGAGAGAGAGAGAGAGAGAGAGAGAGAGAGAGAGAGAGGTGTTGTGTGCCGTAGCAGTATGTGGGATAAGAGCCTCATGGACTGTGTGTTGGTGTTGGATCAGGGAAGTGATGTGTGTGGTTTGGGCTGTTCAAGTGAGCATGTGCAACAATGGTTTGCAGATTGTGGGTTGTGTGTGATAATTAGGGGATAGGGGTCTTGTGGAAGCCCTCGGCTATATGCAGGCATTTTTTTGTGTGCTGGGTGTGTTCTTCATTCCTCATCTCCAGCGGTATATGCCCAACATAGTTGTGCTAGGAATGCTTTAAGCTATTTTAACTGGATGTGAGGGGCATGCCTTTCTCCAATGCATCCAACTATTCTTGCACTTTGAAGGAAAGTGGCCTTTAAAAATCCATTGAAAATGGGTGAGAGAATTAACACTAGGTTGGTAATGGGACACTTTTATGTCCTGTAAAGTGACCATTTTCCTTGAATTATGTCAAGAGTTTCAAAATGGATTGTGAGGTGCTATCTGTCTAGAAAGTTGTCTCATGAGCCGAAAAAAACTCGACAGTTTTTTGGAATATCAATTCCATTTTTAACCTTGTCCTTGCATAACATTTCACAACCTAAACTGTGTGAAAAAACGGGTCCTGTTTTTGGTTTTTTTCAACTTTTTGCAACTATACCACTCTAGAATTCATGTTTGTGAGGTCTATAATGCTAGAGAACTATCTTTAGTAGTCCTCAACATGTCCTGATGCTTCTAGGGAGAAATAAATGTTAAAGTTGTAAGTTATGACCAAATTACAAAAATTATCAAATCCTGTTTTTTAGCCAATTTTAGCTCTTCCATGATTTTTTTGGTGGCTTTCATGATATCCAAATGCAGTTTTGATTTTCTATGTCGCATATTGTAACATAAAGCTAATATTCCTTGAGTTTTGGGGCACCTAATACCCTATTTTGCATAGTAGACAACGATGGTTGATTTTTTAAATTATAGAAGAAAACGAAACATTCTAGTATATCAAGTATAGCTTTTTCAATATTGTTAGTTTCTTGTGACAACTACATGAATTTTGTAGGTAGAAACCATATCTAGTCATAAGGATAAAATTTGGCTAGATATTGAATAGTTTCTATGGGATTCTACAACTCATAATGTTGAACCCAATTTTTCATGTTTGCTGTATTTAGCACTTCATCTTTGTCCCCAAGATTCCCCTTGGTAAGAGATGTATTATTCTTTTGACATGCTCCATGGCTCATCATGAACCTAAAGGACAATAGGGAACTAAGAAAACATGAATATATTATTTGTATTGAGCGTGGCTATAAAAACTTTGACGATAGGTTTGCAGAATGGTAAAAATTCAACTTTTTTGTACCTATTTCTTTTGGCAAAACAAAAAATAGTGAGTGAGAAGCAATCATATGTTCTGATCAACAACTCATTGAAGTTAACTAGGGAATTTATCTCAAGTCCTACAAAAATCCCTAGTCTTATTTTTGTGCAACAAAACATAAGAAGCGACTGTTTTGATGAAAATGTACTGGTCCATCAACTTTGGAGGCTTGGTGTGACCCAAAGATGAGAAATTTTACAAGTTTCTTATTTTTCCCATGTGTAGTAGGCCTTCAACTATAACCTCATGAAAGGATTTTACAAAATGAGTGGATCTATTATGGTTTTGGAGGTTTTTTTCAAAACCCTGAAAGGACACTTTTATGTCCTGTTAGGTTACCAACCTAGTGTTAACGAGGAGATCGTTGGTTAGGGGCAAAACATGTCATTCTTGGCAATGTTTTGGTTGGAATGATGCTAAGCAATTCTTTGCTTAGAATGAAGTTTAGCAATGCTTTGGAATATATGTAAGCCAAATGTGGTTGAAATGGCCGTCTAAAAAGGGGATTTGAAAATGGCCACCCAAGAAAGATTTTGGAAGGTCTTTATTTCAATGTGAAAAGAAGGAGGGGGAAGATAACGTAGGCATCAAACTGGGTAGCACAAGGGGGAGAAGGAGTTTTCTTAGGGTGCCATACGGCTCGGATAAGCCCACTATATTGACAAAAGATGCTCCCTAGGTCACGACACTCCCATTGGGCACGGTTGGGATAAAAAAAGATGCACCTCCATCGGTCGCGCACTTGTCATGTCACCATGGGGGGATTCCCGTGCATTTAGCAGTGGAAATATTGCTAGAAGGGAGCCACCAATAGGATTTTTTTGATAAGCATGCAAAGTGGGAGTTAACAAGAGGACGGCAGAGGAGTTATAAAAGGCAGGGAAATTCTCTCAAGAAGGAATCAAGAGGAGAAGGGGTGCTCTCTTGGACACTTGGATGGGGGGGGGGGGGGGGGGCAAGGGGGATCTAAAGCTCTCTCCCTCAAACGTGGTGAGCTTTTCCTTCTCTCTTGCTCTGACACCTTAAAAAGGCAAAGCTAGACTATAGCTTGGGATATCTCCCTCACAATCGGATTCAAGGGGATAAGCACGAACAACTCTTGCTCTCTCATGAGGATTTTTGAGATGATTAAGCTTTCAAAAGCACAATTTTTGATCAATTTTTGGGAACATTAAAGGTTAATATTCAAACACACTCTCTCAAACACGCTAAAAAAAAGAGAAAATTGGAGGCGAGGTCTCTCATAAGATTGAAGTATTCTCTCTCTATGAGGCCCTCATGTTAATCAAGCCGCTTAAGCTCTAAAGAGAACTTTCTCAAGCTCTCTCTAACCATCCTTAAAGTTTCCATAGCTCTTTCGATCAAAAGCTTTCGCTCTGGCCATTATGTGTGTGTGTGTGTGTGCTCTCAAATACATCTTTTTAGGCTTCAAATGTAATGCTTCTTTGTGGTTTTTTGACCTACCTTCTTGAGCCCCCGCTGTGATGTTTTTAAAGTAAATCTTCTTGTTTTGGGCTCTCTTTTCAAAATAAACAAGGTCAGAGGAGTAGAGCCTAGGCGGGAAGAAGTTTGGGTTTTTGGGTTGGGTTCATTTCCCCTTACTCTATCCCTCTGGCTCTCTCAATGTCAGGGGATTTATTTGGGAATACTGGGAAGAAAAATCATGACTCACAAAGGAATTTGATTTCTTCTCTCTCCTAAGGGTGATAAAGGTTATGATATCAATTTTATATGATGATTGTGAGGGTTGATTTCAACCTTTTCTTCTAGAAATCGTAACATAATTAATGGAAACGGTGTGCAACTCTTGCTGCCGCATATGGGACTTCTTTGATGCCACATGGCATTCCATTATAGATTGCACCCCTTGTGGGTTAAACATTTGAAACTCAATTTTAATGAAATCTTTTTTCTAGTCACCTTTTGAACTGCTCCCATCTTTTGCTCCAATGTTAGAAGCTCAACTTGTAAAGCCCAAGTGAAACTCATATTGCCGAACTCAAGCCATAAAAATACTATTGCATTTTGGCAATTCAATAGCCGTGAAAGATGGCCCCAAGAAGGAAAAAACTTATATACAACCTTCCCACCGCCAACTACCAACTTCTTGCTTTAATATGTCGATGTTGGCACCTCTGATTGACAAATCGACACTTTTGCCTAGCTTCACATGTCACATACTACCTTTGAGATCCCTGGAAAACTTGAAAAAACATCCAATGGCACGTTTATTGAGGCAATCAAAATGGTGCAAAATTGGTCCCCGACAAAACTTCATCTGTCCATATCTTGACCACTCGGATTTTGATCCAAAAGGATAGAATGCCTCATAAATTGAACATTTCAAGCCTATCACTGTGTGCTTTGATGATCCCATTGCACTATCTAATCAAGTAAGAATCTCTAAAGCACTCTTTCCTTCGAACTGCCATATCTTGAGCTATGCACCTCCGATTGATAGGCCATCTAGACCAGAATGTATAGCACTTCAAAAACCACTTTTTTCACTTTAATTATTCCACTTGTTGAAGATGATGAAACAGGAAACAGAAGGAAGACAACAACTTAGAGTAGGAAGAAGATGGAGAAGGAGAAGACACAGAGCTTGCGTACGAGATCTCTGTAGTCTATCTCTCTGTATTGGAATAATAGAGTATATACAAACTAAGAGCTACAAAGCTTATATGAAACCCTAAGAGATAAGGTGTCCTTTCACACTAGATGTCCAGGGGGAAAAACCCAGTGGGAGAAAAGTGCCCCTGGTGAAGCGCGTATACACACTAACACTACTACATGTCTACAAATCCCCCCTGTAGTGATAGTGTGAATCCGTACAAGGTAGAAGATCATCATGTGTATGAGAGTAAGCCCAAAGCTTTTCGTAAAGCTTCAAACTTTTCTCGTGATAACGCCTTCGTAAATAGATCTGCAATGTTATCCTGTGTAGGACAGTAAGTTAGTGTGATCTCCCCTGCATGTAGCCTTTCCCTGACATAGTGGTAGTGAACCTCTATGTGCTTTGTTCTTGCATGAAATACTGGATTCCTTGCAACTGCCATAGCACTCTGACTGTCAGTGAAAATGGTAGTGGGTTCCTGTTGACACTCACAAAGATCTGCCAATAACCTGCGTATCCATACACAATCAACTGTTGCCGTGAAAGCTGCCCTGTACTCAGCTTCACAAGTTGATGTAGCCACTGTGGGTTGCTTCTTGCTTAGCCAAGATATACATGCATTTCCCAAGAAAAAAAAATTGCCACTTGTGGAATGTCGTGTGTCAAAATCACCAGCCCAATCTGAATTGCTGTAACCAAGAAGCTGCATAGAACTGTGCTTTCCATACATATCCCCCCTTGGAAAGAACATGGCAAGATTAGGGGTACCTGAAAGGTAACGAAGTATGCGCTTCACAGCCTGCCAATGATGCATACCTGGGCTGTGCATAAATCTGCTTGCTTGTGAAACCCCAAATTGAATGTCTGGACGAGTGTTGCCTACCAAATATATCAAGCAACCAACGGCTGCTGCATAAGTATGTACATCAAAAGGTTCTCCGGCATCGTGCATGCTCAACTTTGATCCAGTTTCTACGGGTGGAGATTGGCTTACAATTTTGCATACCAAACTTGTCCAAAATTTTATGCAAATATTTTGCCTGCAACATGTATATGCCATCCTCTGATTGCACAACTGAATACCCAAGTAATAATGTAGCAAACCAAGATCAGACATCTCAAAGGTTTTTCTCAAAGCATGTTTAAACGCTTCAATTTCATCTGCAGTATTGCCTGTAAGAAGCATATCATCCACATAAAGTGTTAGCATAATGAGAACTCCATCTCTCTTTTTGACATACAAAGTACTTTCTGTTGGACTATTCTGAAATCCCTGGCCAATCAAATAAGTATGTATCTTCTCATACCATGCTCTTGGAGCCTGTTTGAGACCATACAAAGCTTTACGCAATCTACATACCTTTTGCTCTTGACCTTTTACAACAAAACCACTTGGTTGACTTACATAAACTTCTTCCTGCAAATCACCATTCAAAAAAGCAGTTTTGATATCCAATTGATGCACTTTCCAACCATGATGAGCAGCAATTGCAACTAGTGATCTAACTGTGGACGCACGAGAAGTAGGAGCAAAGGTTTCATCATAATCTATGCCTTTCTATTGAGCATAGACTTTTGCCACAAGCCTTGCTTTGTACCCGTCAACAATACCATCTTGTTTCCTTTTTACCTTAAAAACCCACTTTGTACCAATAGGCTTTTTACCTGTAGGCAAATCCACTAGATCCCATGTATGATTCTTATGAATAGAATCAATTTCTTGCTGCATAGCATCTTTCCACTGAACACACTCTAAAGCTTGTTCAAACGAATCAGGCTCATCTGCATCACAAGAGTGCTAAAGCAAGCCAAATCTACTTGCTCTATACCAAAAGTAGTACCAGCACGTGTTTTTCGTGGCAATGGTGCATCCAACTTGCTATCTTGCAAAGTTTTCTGAACCCATTTAGGCAAGGTTCTTTCTTCCCTGAGAACTTCTTGCTCTTCACGCACAATTTCCTCTACATCATGAGGTGTCACATGCTGATCAAAAGATTGATCAAGATTATCAACCTGTTGTGATTCTTGATTCTCCACAAAAGAAGGAAGCAAACCTTCAAATACATCATGTGTCTGCATATGCGGTACATCAAAAGCAACCATAGGTTGAGCAGTAGTTTCTGCAAAAATTACATCACGACTTTCAAAAATCTTGTTTGTAGCAGGATTGTAAAGTCTATAACCTTTACTTCCACTACTGTACCCCACAAATATACATTTGATTGCCTTATCATCAAGCTTCCCACGTAACTGCTGAGGGATGTGAGCATAAGCAAGACAACCAAAAACACGAAGATAACTGACTGAAGGTTTTCTGTCATACCAAGATTCAAATGGAGTAATGGTCTTCAAGGCACGAGTAGGACACCTGTTCAAAACATGTGCTGCACAAGAAACTGCCTCCATCCATAGCTTATGAGGCAAACTCTTAGCCTTGAGCATACATCTAGCAGTCTTCATTAAAGACCTATTCTTCCTTTCTTCAACACCATTCTGTTGTGGTGTGTATGGCATAGTGCATTGGTGTTTAATGCCTTTCTTTCCCAAAAAATCCTTAAATGCACCTGACATGTATTCACCTCCTCGATCAGTATGAAGAGTCTGTACTTTGCAACCTGTTTCATTTTCAACCATGGCGACATAATGTTGAAAAACTGCAAACACATCTGACTTTGCTTTGAGTGGATACACCCAACAAAACCTGGAAAAGTCATCAATGAAGGTCACAAAATAAAGGCTGTTTCCTATAGATGGCGTCCTCATAGGACCACATACATCACTGTGTACAAGGTGCAACTTTCGTGTCGCTCTAACTGAACCATCCTGCGAAAATGCAAATCTGTGCATCTTTCCAAGAACGCAACCTTCACATACATGTCTTGGTGGCATCTCTAATAAAGACAAATCATGCACCATATTATGACGTTGTAAAGTCATCAAACTGCCATAACTAACATGCCCAAATCTAGCATGCCACAACTCAGCATCCTGCATGTCCTGAGTCTTTGTTTCTGCAATACATACCCGAATCTGCTTTTCATAACGATCTAGCACAAATAGTCCATTTTCCAGCGTACCTGTAGTGATGAGAGAATAACCATTCTCTCGATCTCGTACAACACATCTGTCATCCTCAAAAATGACCCGAAGACCATTTTTTGCAAGAGAGGATACAGACAACAAATTCTTCTTGATCCCTGGAACATATAAGACATCTGGCAAGCATAAATCTGAACCATCTGAAATGGTAATCAAAATATTACCAACGCCTTTGATTGGATAAGAAGCATTATTTGCACATGTCACCTTCTTTCCTGCTGGAGCTGCATCCAATGAACAAAACAAATCCTTCCTTGAAGTAATATGCCTGGATGCACCACTATCAAAGTACCAAATCATTTGTGTCTTGTCAACACTGTAAGTAGAAAAATCTGAACATACTACGAAAGCATAAGAATCCTGCACAAAGTTTGCAGACTCTTCTTTAGCTGTAGAAGAATCACCAGAAGCTGAAACAAATAAACTTGACCCTTTCTTCTTTTCTTTAGCAATTCGCTTTTTACACTCACTAATGTAGTGACCAGGTTTCTTGCAGTAGTGACATTTACCTTTCTTCTTGGACTTGTCAGAATCACCTTTAGACTTCTCTGAAGATTGTCCTGCACTAGACTTGGAGTAATGAGCACTCTCTTTACCCTTGTTTTTATTCTGTACAACAAGAGCATGATCCATACCATCCACCTGTAAAGACTTGTTCTTACGTGATTGATCCTCCTACAATAGCAAAGCCACTAACTCTTCAAAATGAAGAGGCTCAGGATTAGCTCGCAAAGATAGAGTCAAAGAAGTCTGAAAAGTCAAATAAGATGGTGGTAGTGAATTGAGTGTTTTGGAAACCAAGTCCTTCTCTTGAATCACTTCATCAATGCTAAGCAATTGCTCTTTAAGATCCCTGATTTTTGTAAGATGCTCGATGATATCGTCACCTTCGTCCATCTGTATTTTGTCAAGTTGTTTCTTCAAAAACTCTATTCTGGCAGCATTTCTTCCTCCAAACATAGCTTGCAGAGTGTTCCAAGCATCCTCAGAAGTTATGCAAGATCTTATATGTGGTGTGATTGTCCTCTTTATGGTTAAGGCAATCACGGCCATAGCTTGTGCATCTTTAGTATCCTATCTCTTTTGCTCTGGAGTGACTTGTGAGGGTCCTGCACCAACAGCTGCACCACAACCAGGCGTGGCAGGTGCAATGCTACCTGGACGAACTTCATCTCCAGATACATAATCCCACAATCCTTTACCAACCAAAACATTTTTGGCCATAAAAGACCAAAGAGAATAGTTGGTACCATCCAATTTGTCTTCGGATGTAAACGCACCAAAAATCTCTTTCTCCGTAGATTGAGCCATACTGTGGATGCACACAAGAGAGCAAAAGAACCTCCAAGAAATTCACAAATATCCTCTCCAATCCAAGAAAAACTCTACACAAAATCTCAGCACAAAGCTAAGACAAGCTGCTTCCCAAAAGAACTGTTTACCTGAAGAAAATCTATCAAAAAGCACACCCTCTTTATCTAAACGCCTCCGAAAAGTAACTTTTGCTATGCTGATCAGAACAAAATTCTGAGGGCTCAAACGGCTTCGAAAGGGGGGTAAAACCCCAGGTCACCTATTCAAAATACTCCCGGAACGTCGAGGATGCTCCCACGAGCAAATTTTCTGAAAATTGCCTGAAAACTGCGACTGCGCGCGCGGACGCGAAAACGCAAGTAGAGGCTCTGGAAATCACCAAGCTCTGATACCAATTGTTGAAGATGATGAAACAGGAAACAGAAGGAAGACAACAACTCAGAGTAGGAAGAAGATGGAGAAGGAGAAGACACAGAGCTTGCGTACGAGATCTCTGTATTGGAATAATAGAGTATATACAAACTCAGAGCTACAAAGCTTATATGAAACCCTAAGAGATAAGGTGTCCTTTCACACCAGATGTCCAGGGGGAAAAACCCTGTGGGAGAAAAGTGCCCCTGGTGAAGCGCGTATACACACTAACACTACTACATGTCTACAAACTTTAAACTCTTTGAGCCCTTGATCTTCATACCTACTTTATCACCTTGGCATGCACCTGTAGGTGCCTATGGACCCGCTTTGTACTCTTCCCAACAAAGACTCAATTTAGCTGTACCATCATTGCCCAACCCACTTTTTAAACATTTATGTTCAACCACAAAAGGTGTTTATTGAATTGGAAACTACAAAACTAGAGAACACTTGAGCAAACACAAAAAAATGCTACCATATGTACAAAGTTTTATTCCTATTTCCTTGTCACTTCTTTTCAAGCGGGTTGCCCAGGTTCCACCAACCCCTTGCTTCACAAAATGGTTTCCACTTGGATCAAACACATGGCTTTGAGTGTATCCATCCATTTGAAACAACTTCATGTAGTGTTGCACCCAAGCATATAACCAATTATGCATACAATACTCCTTCACCACTCCAAGCATCTACTTGCCTCCAATTTTCTTAAAACAGAGCACCACAGTGCTGTTAAGTATGGAGCCTGATTTACCCTTGTAATTTCCTGTGGTAAAAGCGCACATTTGTAAGGCCCCCATTATGAGGAGAAGCCATCGTGCGTGAAGGAAAATCACTCACCGGAAACCAAAATTTTCACGGACAAGAATCAGGGGCAACTTTAGAGGCCTCAGGGGCGGAGGCCCCCGAGACTTTTTTTTCGCCGGAATATTCCTTTTCGCCGGAATATTATGGCCGGACAGCGGCCGGAAAGTGGTCGAAAAACAACCGGTCGGTTGGCCGGTGGCCGGTAGTCAATGGCCGATGGCCGGTGGTCGGAAGTCAATGGCCGATGGCCGGTGGCCGAATTCAAAAGCGGACTTGTCTTCTCAAGGGCGGCCACACATGGGCGGATTGGAGGGTCCGATTTGGACTTATTCGCACAAGGGTGGCTACACATGGCTGTCTCTCATAAGAGAGGGCAGCCCTTTTGGCCTATAAAAGGAGGCCATTTCTACACACATTTCATAGTGTGAAGTTGATGCAACAAGGTGAGTGTGAGGTGGTGAGAGTGAAGCAAGGAGGGAGCTCCATTAAGGGTATAATCCCTTTGTAAATTACTTCTTGTTTTGAAGTACTAAAGCCATTGAGTGGTTGCTTTCCCATGGACGTAGCCCACATTGGGTGAACCACGTATATCGTGTGTACTCTCTCTCTCTCTCTCTCTCTCTACTCTATAATCTCGTGTATGTAAATCTGTCTCTCTCCATTAAGTAATCTACTCAATTATCTATTTAGCTACGTCTTATTTCCTAACAACTGGTATCAGAGCAAGGTTTGCTCGTAGCTAAATTATCTCAAGGAAAGAATTCCTTGAATTGAGTGGGAGTTATGGCAGAGGAAGGGAAGATCAAGATTGAGAAGTTCAACGGCAAAAACTACCAACATTGGAAGATGCAGATTGAAGACTATCTCTATGAAAAGGACCTCTATTTGCCACTAGGCGGTCTTGCGAAGAAGCCCGCAACAATGGCAGATGAAGCATGGATTGTCCTTGATCGAAAGGCATTGGGAACAATCCGGTTAAGCTTGGCGTCAACGGTGGCCTTCAATGTTTAGGAGATGAAGACCACGGAGGACTTGATGAAGTCACTTGACGACTTCTACGAGAAACCATCGGCATCCAATAAGGTATTTCTTATGAAGTGTTTGTTCAATCTAAAGATGGAAGAGAATGGTTCAGTTGCAAAACACCTTAATGACTTTAACACAAACATAAGTCAACTTCGATCAGTGAAAATCAATTTCGATGATGAAGTGCGAGCTCTCCTTATACTATCATCTCTACCGGATAGTTGGGACAGCCTTGTGATGGCTGTAAGTAATTCTATCTCTGGCACAAATACTCTTAAGTTTGATGATGTTGTTGGTGTTCTCCTAAGCGAGGAAATGCGAAGGAGAAGCACAGGAGAATCATCAAGTGCTGCACTAACAGTGGAAACAAGAGGAAGGCCTAAGGAGAGGTTCAAAAACCAAAAGGGTCGTGATCGCTCAAGGCGGAGCAAGCCACGCACAAAGTCAGTTCTTGAATGTTGGAACTGCGGCAAGAAAGGCCACGTTAAGAAGGATTGCTGGTCCAAGAAGAAGAAGGAGACAGAGTCTCAAGACAACAAGCCAACATCGGAGGCCAATGTGGCAGGTAAAGTAGAGCAAGATGCTCTAATTCTCTCATTAGACAATGTGTCTAATTCCTGGATAGTAGATTCCGGGGCTTCATTCCATGCGACACCACACAAGCAACATTTCCAAGACTACACCAAAGGTAATTTTGGGTATGTATACTTGGGAAATGATGAAGCTTGTGAGATTGTCGGCAAAGGTACAGTTTCTGTCAAAACTGCTAATGGAAATGAATGGAAGCTTAAAGATGTTAGGCATGTTCCTTCTCTTCGCAAAAATTTGATCTCTATAGGACAATTGGACGATGAAGGTCACAACATTGCATTCAGAAACAAACGGTGGAAGATCTCAAAGGGATCTTTGGTGGTTGCCAAGGGTGAAAAAGTCGGTACACTTTACTTGTGTACTGTTAGCATGCAACCTTCAGCTTGTAGCAACACAGAAGTTGACAGTGCGGTGTGGCACTACCGACTTGGGCATATGAGTGCCAAAGGAATGCAAATCCTTCAAACAAAGAAGCTTCTACCAGGTTTGAAAGAAGTGGACTAAGAGTTCTGTGAAGATTGTGTTTATGGTAAACAAAAGAGGGTAAAATTTCAAAAATCAGGAAATGAAAGAAAAAATAAAAAACTTGAGTTGGTTCATTCTGATGTTTGGGGTCCCGCAAGTACACCATCACTTGGTGGCTCATTGTACTATGTAACATTCATAGACGATGCGACTAGAAAAACATGGGTTTATGTCATGAAGAATAAATCCGATGTATTTTCCATATTTCAAAGGTGGAAAGCCTTTGTGGAGAATGAAACAGGTACCAAGGTTAAATGCCTCAGATCCGACAATGGAGGTGAATATTGCAGCCAAGCTTTTGAAAGCTTTTGTGCTAGCAATGGCATTCGGAGGCAAAGGACAACCCCAAGGACACCTCAACAAAATGGGATTTCAGAAAGGATGAATAGGACAATCATGGAACGAGCACGAAGCATGCGGCTACATGCAGGCCTACTGCTTGAGCTTTGGGCAGAAGCTGTAAGTACGTCTGTGTACTTAATCAATCGGTCACCCTCAACGGCATTGGATGGGGGAGTTCCAGAAGAGGCATGGACAGGTAAACCTGTGAATTATGCATTTCTCAAAGTGTTTGGGTGTGAGGCTTTCATGCACATAGATAGAAGCCTAAGATCAAAGTTAGATGCAAAGTCCAAAAAGTGTTTCTTCATTGGCTATGGAGAATGAGACTTTGGGTATCGCCTATGGAATCCTGAAGATGGTAAAATCTTAAGGAGTAGGGATGTAATTTTTAACGAACAAAATATGTACAAAGATTACTTGGAAAGAAAACAAACAAAAGAAACAGGTGATGAGTATATGGAGCTTGAGGACGGTGAAGAGTCAAGGACTGCAAACGGTGACAATGTGCAACAACGTCAACCAAATGAGGAGCCTCAACCTATTCCCCGAAGATCTACAAGAGCAAGTAGACCTCCAGAAAGGTTTGTTCCTTCCTTCAACCATCTCTTGATCTCAGATTCTGGAGAGCCCGAATCATATGAAGAAGCTATGCAACATGAATCCAAAGAAGAATGGACGAAGAGCATGCAAGTGGAGATGGACTCACTACATCGCAACCAAACATGGGAGTTGGTTGAGTTTCCTAAAGGTAAGCGGGCACTTCAAAACAAATGGGTGTACAAGCTAAAGGAAGAAGAAGGTGGGAAGAAAAGGTACAAGTCTAGGCTTGTGGTAAAAGGTTTTTCTCAAAAGAAAGGTATTGACTGCAATGAAATATTTTCTCCTGTTGTAAAAATGAACTCAATTGGGCTTGTCTTAAGCATTGTGGCTGCTCATGATCTAAATCTTGAGCAAATGGATGTTAATACGGCATTCCCTCACGGTGACTTAGAGGAGGAAATCTACATGCTTCAACCAAAGGGGTATGAAGTAAAAGGTAAGGAGGAAATGGTTTGCAGATTAAGGAAGAGCTTGTATGGTTTAAAGCAAGCATCAAGACAATGGTACTTGAAGTTTGATTGATAGATGTTGGATCATGGATTTACAAGATGCAACTCGGATCACTGCGTCTACACGAAGAATTTGGGAGATGGGAAATTCATCATCCTAATGTTGTATGTTGATGACATGTTGATTGCAAGTGCCAACATGCAGGACATCAAAGACCTAAAAGAGGAGCTGTCCAAATCTTTTTCAATGAAAGATTTAGGTGCTGCAAAGAGGATACTTGGTATGAAAATATAAAGGGATAGGACGAAGAAGACAATAAAGCTATCTCAAGAAGATTACATCAAGAAGGTGCTAGAAAGGTTTGCAATGCAAAATGAAAAACCAGTTTCTACACCTTTGGCTGGTCATTTTAAACTAACGAAGGATATGTGTCCAAAGACACAAGAGGAGATAGCCTATATGTCTAAAGTTCCATATGCTGCAGCGGTAGGTTCTCTAATGTATGCTATGGTCTAGACAAGGCCAGACATTGCACATGCAGTGGGAGTTGTGAGTAGGTTCATGGACAACCCAGGTAAAGAGCATTGGCAAGCTGTGAAGTGGATACTTAGGTATCTAAAAGGGACAACAACAAATGCTTTGTATTTTGGAGGAACTGATATTTTTCTAGAAGGGTATGCTGATGTAGATATGGCAGGTGACAAAGATACTCGAAGGAGCACTACTGGCTATGTGTTCACGGTTGGAGGCACAGCAATAAGCTGGGCTTCAAAGCTGCAGAAAGTGGTTTCACTTTCTACCACAGAAGCAGAGTATGTAGCAATGACGGAGGCAATCAAAGAAATTCTGCGTCTTCACAGATTCTTAGAAGAGCTTGGATTCAAACAAGACAATTGTGTCTTGTACATTGATAGCCAAAGCGCTATCCATCTTGCGAAGAACTCAACCATTCATTCAAGGACAAAGCACATTGAGGTGAGATATCACTTCATACGCACTCTTTTGGAAGAGGGACAACTAAAGCTAGGAAAGGTGCATACAAGTGAAAATCGTGCAGACATGTTTACAAAGGTGGTCAACAAGGAGAAGTTGAGCTTTTGCTCATCTTCAATCGGCATTGAAGGATAAGAAGCCAGAATGGAAAGCAGTCACAGGTTTGGTCTGGAGATCAGTCTCCAAGTGGGAGATTGTTAAGTATGGAGCCTGATTTACCCTTGTAATTTTCTATGGTAAAAGCGCACATTTGTAAGGCCCCCATTATGAGGAGAAGCCATCGTGCGTGAAGGAAAATCACTCACCGGAAACCAAAATTTTCACGGACAAAAATCTGGGGACTTTTTTTTTCGCCGGAATATTATGGCCGGACGGCGGCCGGAAAGTGGTCGGAAAACAACCGGTCGGTTGGCCGGTGGCCGGTAGTCAATGGCCGATGGTCGCAAGTCAATGGCTGGTGGCCGGTGGCCGAATTCAAAAGCGGACTTGTCTTCTCAAGGGCGGCCACACATGGGCGGATTGGAGGGTCCGATTTGGACTTATTCGCACAAGGGCGGCTACACATGGCTGTCTCTCATAAGAGAGGGCAGCCCTTTTGGCCTATAAAAGGAGGCCATTTCTACACACATTTCATAGTGTGAAGTTGATGCAACAAGGTGAGTGTGAGGTGGTGAGAGTGAAGCAAGGCGGGAGCTCCAGTAAGGGTATAATCCCTTTGTAAATTACTTCTTGTTTTGAAGTACTAAAGCCAGTGAGTGGCTGCTTTCCCGTGGACGTAGCCCACATTGGGTGAACCACATATATCGTGTGTACTCTCTCTCTCTCTCTCTACTCTATAATCTCGTGTATGTAAATCTGTCTCTCTCCATTAAGTAATCTACTCAATTATCTATTTAGCTACGTCTTATTTCCTAACAAGTGCATGGCCTCATGTTCACTGCACATACTTGATCCTTTCTCATTACCATGTAAAGTAGGGATCTCCTCATAGCACTCCTATAATTCATGGGATGACCACTCCATAGCTGCAATTACAAGCATACCCATCAACCATGAAGCACAAACCTCTTTCAAGAGCTAAGATGAAGCAATAACCTGAGTTTCTCCTCCATGCACAATAAATAGAACACACTTGCTACCTTGGAAACTCTTCCACAACATGCTCTTACTCCATCATCAGCTTCTTGATTGCCTCTATACTTGTAGAATTTTTAATTACTACATATTAAAGGTGTCCCATACCAACTAGCCATAAGGATTAACCAACACCTCTTGCAAGACAACACCATAGCATACTCCATAGAAACCTTCACAAGTGTAGCCTTCACAAAATAGTACAGCATATCACCTTCCCTTGCATATTTTCATTCACAAGCCTGGGCACTTCCACTTATTCTTCATTCACATTCTTGACCATTATATCATCACACACACAGAAGGGCATTTTCAGCCTTACCAACTCAGATTCATTGAGATCTACATGTTCACCAAAGGATATAAACTCATCATCCAATCTATCCTCTTTAACTGACTCCCAAAAGTTTGAGCTTGTACCATCATCTTCATCACCATAGGCCAATTTCACATCTACATCTTCATCTTCTTGCTACTTCCACAAAGGCTTGGCCACTATCTTCATTTTGTACATCTTCTTTGTCTACTTCTAGGCCCTTGGCATCTGCAACCTGTGTACGATCAGCTACCTTTTCATGCACCTCATATGAACGTGAGATTTTACCCCTTCATGTTGATCTTGAGACTTGGTATCTACTATCCCCGAGGCGTTCACTAGGAAACATGCAAGATAACACGTGCAAATAAAATAAGGGATTTATAATTAGGTACATTTACAAAAAAAAGTGCTTACATAAAGGGTTTTTTAATTGAGAAAATAAAAATTTTCATATATAAGGGCTAGATTATTAAAAAAAGTACATACATTAGGGATATATGTAATACTTGAAAATATACAGGTAAGGGATTATTCAAATACCTCTTGTTCGCACGTGCTACATGCAATTTTTACATAGTGGACTCCCCGGGATACTATCCCCTTTGCACATGGATCCTCTTTGACACAATCCTCATCCTTGCTCATGAGCTTCTTCACCATTGGCATGGGCACATCACAAATAGGAAACTTTAAAGGAGCATAAGTGACAATAGGTCTTACCCCAAACAGTTGTAAGAAAGATGTTTTCACAGGAGAAACCTCAAGCTCCTAGCGTAGCAATGACATCATAATTAAAAGTTTCAAGTGGTGGAATATTATGATGGGTTCATATTGTTCTTGAATGACACTCTAGATGACCATCGGGAAACAGTGGAGAGAGGCTGAGAGTAGTCAATGTGGGGCCACTGGTGACGAGTTGGTGATGCTACAACTAGAAGCATGGCTGCCCTGCAACATACTGGAAAATAGCACATAACAAGACATAAACGACTAAATCTACGTACCTGCCGACTCGCATAGCTCATAACCACGACGTATGCAAATAGAGAGAGATAGAGAGCGAGATAGAGCGAGCAAGAACGTGCAAGCGCACCTCCTAGAGAGGAGTGCTACACCTGGCACGACGAGAAAGGAAAGAAGAGAGGAGAGAATAATGAGACGGACACTGGGTGCAATCTCCCCCCGTGCAAGAGTGACCATTTCCCTCTTGCACGTATTTCATTTATAGATTTCTTGAATGGTCAAAGTCATTACAAACTGGCCGGCCGGTCATAAATGGCCAAAGCTCATAAAGAGCACTTGAATAATAAAATGTACAATATATGTATATATTTCCATTCGCATGCGCCTAGCTTGGTCTAGTCTTTTCCATCTGTCAGCTGCAATAAATAATAAAAGATCAATTCTATAACATACCTCTTCGTTGGAAAGCAATTGTCCTCAGTTGCGAAGATAAAAATCTGCAAACAATACTTGTTAAAAAAAACAATGATTAGACATTTGTATCAAATAGTAAAAGAAAAATCCATAAAATTAGACAACATTGCTTATGCCTGCCGTCATCCACATACTACATATTCTAGTGTCCCATACCACTAGAATAAGCAGTATATGTCATACCCTGATGAATCAGGATATCATTGGTCACACTCATCATCAATCTCATAATGTCAAGTCTCATCACATAAACACTGCCATAATAATCACCAGATACCAAATCCCAATCCAATTCCAATGCCACCATATAAGTCCAAATCCAAATCACTTTCATTATGTACCCGGGTAACAAAATCATACCAGTTATAGTGGTGGCCAGCCACTGTAGCATGATTTTGTGATTGGTGTTGCCTAAATCGGCGAATCTACACCAATAAGACGTGCTGCCTAAATCAACAAATCTGCACTAATGCTGCCTAAATTGGTGGATCTGCATTGGATATTGTTTAAAAATCATACATCTGAAGTTTATTATTGTGCTGCCTAAATCGGCGGATCTGCACCAAGATGAGTATCTACACACTGCCTAGATCGGCGAATCTGTGTGTGTGTGACCAATGGACTAGGCAAGACATAAAGGAAAAAATATTTACTATGTTGTTGATATCACAATGTAGTATATCAAAGCACTTACAAATTGTTGTGGACTATCCCAGAGTACTGTGGCTCACCTGAGTAGCTGCATAGCTTACTGACAAAGCATCTTAACAAAATTATTTCACAAAAAATTCTTTGAATTCAATTAGAGGGCATAATCTTCGCAGTGTTTGAGTATTCAGCTTAAATACAATGCAAAGACAAATACAATGTAGAGAAAACAGGAGTAACGTATTTGAGGTGTTGAGATGTCGAGCTCTACACCTTGAGCTGGCATCCACTACGGGTCTTGGCCGCTTACGGCATTTACTCACTGGCGCGTTAGGTGACCGACACGGAGGATCTCTGCCAGTGATTCTACAGCTGGACTACACTTATAGTGCCAGCCTAGTACGCTTCTAGCGAGTTCACACTTAGTGACCGCATGTACATATGTGCTATTTTTCAGCTTTAGCACTTAGTCATTTTGTACTCTCTTTTCTGTGAAGAAGAAGAAGAAGCTTTCCATCTCTGTGTGCTTTGTGCTTGTCTTGTGTAGCTCTCTTGCATCCTCATTATTTACATGGTATCAGAGCCTGGTGCAGGCAAGAGAGGCTAAGAGAGCAAGAGCATCACAATCCCTTCGTTCGCAATCCACGACAGGTCTCCAAAGTGCAGTATACAGAGATTTACTGTACAAGTACAGTGGTTGTATGTACGCTTGATTGTGGACACTCGTTGAGTGTAGAAAGCGTTACAAGAACCACGATAGCAGGTTCAGCAGATTTGCAGGTTTTTGCAGATTGCAGCTATTTTGTCTTAGTGCTTCAAGATGTCTGACGGTTTCAGTCAGATTGTTACTGAGAAGCTTGAGAAAAATAACTACCCTGCATGGAAGTTCAGAATAACAAATTTTCTAAAAGGAAAAGGTTATTGGGACTATGTAGAAGGAGACAATGAAAAGGAACCAGAGATTCCCGAGGCAAATGCTACAGCAGAACAAAGGAAAGCTTTGAGGGACTGGCAACAAGGCCAGAGCAAAGTGATGTATTGGCTTTCTATGAGCATCACACATGGCATGATGGGCTATCTACAGGATGCTGAAACCCCCGCCATTGCATGGAAAAACTTAGGCAGAGTGTTCGAGGTGAACACCAAGGCCAGGAAGCTTCAACTAAAGTCGGAGCTAAATCAGGTTAAGAGGAACAACCTCTCCATCAATGATTATGCTTTGAAGATCAAGAGTATCATTGAGGCTCTTGGATCTATTAAAGTCTTAGTGGAAGACGATGACATTGTCCGTGCATGCTTGGATGGTCTAGGAGATGAGTATGTACATTTTAGGTCTTCCATGAATACAAGAGACGACATCCCCATGTTCCAAGATTTGATTTCTATGCTTATTCTTGAGGAGAAGAACCTTGACACATCTTCTTCTCATGGCAGAAATAATTCTGAACAGGCCTTCTATTCTAACTCCAACAGAGGTAGAGGTAGAGGTCGTGGTCGAGGCCCAAGGGGTTGCAGGGGCCAATTTCTGGAAGGTCAATCAAATCAAAACAATACAGGTGGCAGGGGAAACCAGTCTCAAGGCAGGGGGAGTCAAAGAGGTCATGGTGCAGGATCAAGCACGCAGCAACATACTCCAGATAGTAGAGAATGTTGGACTTGTGGTGAAAGAGGTCACATGTCACGTGACTGTCCAAAGGGAAAAGCAAGTAGAAAGAGAGAACAGGGCAACTATGCATCTACTAGCAGAGATGCAGATGACAGCAAAAACGAGCGCATGTTTGTTATGCAACATGTAATGAATACAATGACTGCAGAGAATTCCACCCAAGATGATGTTTGGTATGTGGATTCAGGTGCCTCTAATCACATGACGTCTCGTGGAGAGTGGTTTAGAGATATGCGCAAACCAGATGTGTCAGGCTATGTGCAGACAGGAGATGACACAGCTCACCCCATTGCTCATGTAGGGGACATACCTCTAAATACGAAGAGTGGGAAATCAAAGTACTTAGCAGATGTACTTCATGTCCCAAACATTACAAAGAATCTTGTTTCTGTTGGACAAATGGTTGAGCAGGGTTTGCAGGTTCGCTTCAATCCAAATGGCTGTTATGTAGAAGATTTCCAGAATGGCTGTAAGCTGATCACAGAGGGCAAATGTGTGGGCAGAATGTTTACGCTGAATGTAGACATGCCTGAGGTAAAAGCTGCATTATTTGCACAGGGCACAGGTGTTGTGGCTGATGTTGACATTTGGCACAAACGCATTGGCCATGTCAATGAGCAGAGATTGCGCAGCATGCAATCAAAACAGATTGTAAAAGGTTTGCCCAAATTCAAGGTGGATGGTATGCATAAAGTGTGTGCAGCATGCCAGTTTGGAAAACAGTCAAAGGGCTCATTTCCACATGAGCGCAATGTATGTAAAAAGCCACTTGAGGTGGTGCACACAGATGTTTGGGGTCCAACCGATACTGCAAGTATACATGGTTGCAGGTATTATGTCTCTTTCATTGATGACCATACAAGGAAAGTATGGGTCTACTTCATGCGTAACAAAAGTGAAGTGTTTGGTCACTTTCAAGACTTCAAAGTCATGATTGAGAAGGAGACAGATATGCAAATTAAGACATTGAGGTCAGATGGAGGGGGAGAGTACTTCTCCAATGATTTTTCAGATTTTCTGCGAATGCATGGTATACACAGGCAGTTTACATGCAGATATACTCCACAGCAGAATGGGGTCGCAGAAAGGAAAAACAGGCACATTGCAGAGGTTGCACGTACATTGATGAATGAGAAGAACATGCCTCATCATTTCTGGGCTGAAGCTGTAAATACAGCTGTGTACATTATGAACAGAACACCTACAGCTGCGGTGCATGATGTAACACCTGAGGAAAAGTTTACAGGTACAAAGCCTGATTTGGCACACTTGAAAGTGTTTGGCTGCATAGCTTACGTGCATGTACCAGATGAGTTGCGTAGGAAATTGGATTCTAAAGCAGAGAAATGTATTCTTGTGGGATATTCCCTTGACAAAAGGGGTACAGGTGCTACAATCCTACTACACGAGAATTGCGAGTGAGCAGAGATGTAGTCTTTGATGAGATGAGCAGCTGGTACAGTAATGCACATGGCACTATTGGGGCTGATGTAAAAGATGATGTGGTTGTACAAAATGTGAGGCCACAGTCACAGGTTTTGAGTGGACCACAAGAGTCCTCTTCTCGTGGCTCTGTTGAGAAACCATGGAATGGTAGACTACGTACGCAGGTTACTCCACCAACAGGTACAGGGAATGTATCACGAAAAGGAAAGGAAAAGGTTGATGAACCTCCCTTTATGGTTGATGCATCATCAGGTTTTTCACATGTAGACATGGATTCAGATGGTTCTGAACAAAGTCTTGATGAGGAATTTGGAATTCCGGCTGTTAGGACACCTGGTGTAAGGAAAGTACAAGAAGATGCTAGAGGGCAAAGGAGTGACCCAGGACCGCGCAGATCTAATAGAGTCAGAAATCCAGTTCAGAAATTGACTTATGATGGGTATCTAGCGCATCACCAAGCCTACATGGCTAAGGTGATACAGGATGTGGAGCCCACATGTTTTGAGGATGCAGTTGGAAATGTGCATTGGGATGATGCAATGAATGAAGAGATGGCTGCATTGGAAGCAAATGACACATGGGAGTTGGTGCCATTGCCAAGTGGCAAGAAAGCTATTGGCTATAAATGGGTGTATAAAACCAAGCATAAGGCTGATGGTAACATTGAGCGTCACAAGGCAAGGTTGGTCGCAAAGGGTTATGCACAGACGTATGGCATAGACTATGAGGAGACCTTTGCTCCAGTGGCAAAGATGACGACAGTGAGAGCTGTCATAGCAGTGGCTGCATCTAGAGGATGGATTATGCATCAAATGGATGTAAAGAATGCCTTCTTGAATGGTGAGTTGCAAGAGGAAGTGTATATGGATCAGCCACCTGGTTATGTCGATCCAGGTTACCCAGATTATGTATGCAGACTTCTCAAAGCTTTGTATGGTTTGAAGCAGGGCTCTAGAGCATGGTATGACAGGATTGCCAAGTATCTTGTCAGTATTGGTTTAAGGAGAGCTCATGCTGATCATTCACTCTATGTACGTGAGAGTGATGTGGAGATTGTGGTCATTACCATATATGTAGATGACCTTATTATTGTTGGTGACAATGCTATGGAGATTGACCATGTGAAGGGTCTTCTCAAACAGGAGTTTGAAATGAAAGATTTAGGCGAGTTGCGCTACTTTCTTGGCATTGAAGTGATCAGGACTCCAGAGGGTGTATGGCTATCACAGAGACAGTATGCTTTGGACATGTTGTCAAAGTATGGTATGGCTGATTGTAAGCCAATTTCTATTCCCTTGGATGTGAATGCAAAGCTGAGTGCAGAGAAGGGTGATGTTGTTGAGGATGTCAACATGTACAGGAAGATTGTGGGTAGTCTAATCTACTTGACTATCACGAGGCCAGACTTGAGCTACACAGTAGGCTTGGAGAGTCAGTTCATGCAACTTCCGAGGAAGCCACATTTGGATGGAGTATGACGCACACTTAGGTATGTGCAAGGTACTCTTGACTACGCATTGTTCTATGCAGCAGATGCACCATTAGCATTGTATGGGTATACAGATGCAGATTGGGCAGGTAGCATTGTTGATAGGAGATCTACGAGTGGCTTCATGTTCTCTTTTGGGAGTGCTGCTGTTACTTGGAGCAGCAAAAAGCAGCCTACGGTTGCTTTATTGAGCACAGAGGCCGAGTACAGAGGTGCAGCAATTGCGGCGTGCGAGGTAGCTTGGCTACGCACATTACTTGAGGACTTGGGAGTGCAGGTGGACCAGCAGATTTTCATCCATTGTGACAACCTCAGCAGCATGCAGTTGGCTAGGAACCCAGTGTTCCATGCCAGGACCAAACACATAGAGGTCCATTACCACTACGTTCGAGAGCGAGTGTTGGCGGGCGACATCAACTTGGTCTACATCAGCACAGAGGAGCAGATAGCGGATATCTTTACCAAGGCCCTCCGAGCTGAGAAGCTTCGACGTTTTAGGACTATGCTTGGACTCTGCGACATGCAGAGCTCGAGGGGGAGTGTTGAGATGTCGAGCTCTACACCTTGAGCTGGCATCCACTACGGGTCTTGGCCGCTTACGGCATTTACTCACTGGCGTGTTAGGTGACCGACACGGAGGATCTCTGCCAGTGATTCTACAGCTGGACTACACTTATAGTGCCAGCCTAGTACGCTTCTAGCGAGTTCACACTTAGTGACCGCATGTACATATGTGCTACTTTTCAGCTTTAGCACTTAGTCATTTTGTACTCTCTTTTCTGTGGAGAAGAAGAAGAAGCTTTCCATCTCTGTGTGCTTTGTGCTTGTCTTGTGTAGCTCTCTTGCATCCTCATTCTTTACATGAGGTACATACCAGTAGGGTCCCGAGTGGCTACTTAATTATGCGTGTCGAGAGAGTTGTGTTGTCTCTGGGAATGCCATCAGTAAACATAACTAGGAGCTTGACACAATCTTGTATGACAGAGTTAGTATAATCAAGCAGGATGTAGTAAGGTTTAGGTGAGGATAGATATTGGATCGATAACAGAGCAGGGGGTATCATAAAACTCGATAAAGTATGGTGAGAAGATTAGTATGAAAGCCGTAAGAATGAATTTGCAAAATAAGTTAAAAGATGACTTATCTGAAGTCCTCGCATTATGGTCTGCATCGGTTTGTGTGAATCCTTAAATGAGTTAGAGAAATGTAACAAAAACAAGTGAAGATTATAATAAAAATCATTTGATTAAAGTCAAGCAAGACAAATAATTTTAATTTAATGTAAATTACGATAAACCGAATAAAGGTATGGGGGTTGAGCAGTGCTAATGTACATTAAATAATGAGCCATTCGAAGAGGAGAGAAACCCATAAAATCTTCACAATTTGGTAAGTCCTATAACTTTCAAGTCCCTAATGAAGAATGCGGGACATTTGACAACCGCGGTCGACAGAAGGAATCGCAAAATCAACATGCAATATAGCCGCATGTTATAGAATTGATATTTTATTATTTATTGCAGCTGGCAGATGGAAAAGACTAGACCAAGCTAGGCGTATGCGAATGGAAATATATATATATTGTACATTTTATTATTCAAGTGCTATTTATGAGCTTTGGCCATTTATGACCGGCCGGCTAGTTTGTAATCACTTTGACCATTCACGAAATCTATAAATGAAATACGTGCAAGAGGGAAATGGTCACTCTTGCACGGGGGGAGATTGCACCCAGTGTCTGTCTCATTCTTCTCTCCTCTCTTCTTTCCTTTCTCACTGTGCCAGGCGTAGCACTCCGCTCTAAGAGGTGCACTTGCACATTTCTCGCTCGCTCTATCTCGCTCTCTATCTCTCTCTGTTTGCATACTTCATGCTTATGAGCTATGCAAGTCGGCAGGTACATAGATTTAGTCGTTTATGTCTTGTTATGTGCTATTTTCCAGTATGTTGCAGGGCAGCCATGCTTCCGGTTGTAGCAACGGTATCAGAGCTTAGGCTACGCTCCAAGACTAATGATTATGATCGATAAGCAGCAGCTAAGTATTTTTCTTTCTTGTTTTTGTAGATTCCATGAATTGCTTCACTTTGTACTGATTAATGTTGATTGTATGATCTAATTAGTGAATTTTTGAAATTAAAAGAGAGTCTCTTCTTTATTGTCATAGTAGAGTGATTGTTAGTGTAAATATTATGTTAATTAAACATAATAATAATAAAATTAATTGAATTAAATCATATGGAGATACTCAATTACCAAAAACCAGGAATAGTGCATAGCATTAGATAGGATATTACAAGTACTTAGATTGTGATGTAATGTAAAATTAGAACATGTTTAGTTCAATTAAGATCTCGATTAAGGTAAATTAGAATGAAGCACATATAGAGAGTGTAGAAGAAAGAGAATATTGAAAAGCGGATTATATATATGTATATATATATAATGTTATAGACTGACAACCCAAAGAGCAAAGAACTAATTGGAGAAACTGGAGTGGGTTCTCGTGTAGAAAACTCCCCAAAGAACAAGACCTATCTGTCTAATTTTGAGTTCAAAACACCTTCTTATTCTCTTCGTGGGAACCAATCCCAAGCGTGCTCCCTGTGGCTTGTTGCTGAAGCATGTACAAACGAGATACCTGGACAGTCTATTGTTATCCTCACGCATTAGTTGGAGCGAGATTGACTGAATGCACTGTGCAGAGCAAGTTTTTTGGATGGAGGAATGGTATAATTTTTTATTTTTTGCCAGCATGTCGGAGGTATGGGCGCAGCTTGTTTGCAGGGGACTTTCTGAGATTGTCCCTCTCTCTCTACCACTAACTAGCGGCGCACCTGCAACAACGCGAACTCTCTCTCTCTTTTGCATGGCGGAGCCAATCTGCTGTAAATCGTTCCTACCCACACCTTTTTGGACGCATGTGCTCAGAGGTAGCCGCCACTGCCATCTCGAGGCTCATAACGGGCGCCCACAATACCTCCCTCGTGCTCTCTCACCTCGTGGCACCCACACCACCCACTCTCCATGCAGAGGTTCTCTCTCCCCCTGCCAACCAATGGCGTCGCCATCAGCTCGAGCTACCAACCACTTCCGCACATTATGACCCCAAACGGTGCCCACCCAAGCTACCAACTACACTTCTCTCTCTATCTCCCAACTGCAGCCGCTCTCAGACTCTTGGAGTCTCGCTGCATGCAGTTTGCCAACCCTAATCACGCCTCATGGAGCTCCTACCAACTTGCAGTTGGTGCCGTCTCTTTTTACGCCACACACACAAGCGGCAGACGGTTTTTCCCTCAACTGTCCAACTACGTCTCTCTCTCTCTCTCTCTTAGCCTTTCAGCGACGCTTTCTACCAACCATGCTCTCCCCTACATGCTGCGGCTCTGAATCTCCCTCCCAATTCACTTTGCCCTCACCCTCACCTTTAGCTATGGCGACTCTAACACTCAGACGCAGCTGAATCTCTCTCTCTCTCTCTCTTTCTCTCTCTCTGCCAACCACTTGTTGGGGTGTAGGCCAGGTGGCCATGGGAAACCACCCTTGTACACTTAAGTTCACCTATTCAATATAGGGAGAGAAAGAGGATGTGTTGACTCCACTCTTTATTCTCCACTAACCCACACAGGCTGCCTGTGCATCTCCCCCTTCCCCATTTCTATTCTTCCCCTCTCTTGCACACACTCCGTACGCGCTACACGCGCTCATCAATTGGTATCAGAGCTACGGCGGAGAACCACCCGTGCAACCGCTCTCTAACAATCAACTCGAAAGCACGAAGCTCGGCTATTGCAGCTTGATCGAGGTGACAGCAATGGAGCTCGGCGCGTCACAACACCGCATTGGATTGGATCGGATCGGCAACAATTGTGGCGAGGATTGAGTTCGTCGGAATCCCCGGCTACCGACCGCGTGTGCATTGTTCAAAGAGCTTGAAGCTCTGCACAGGGAAATCGAGTAGTGAGTCGGCAGCCAAAAGCCGTGTGAGAGGCAATTTGAGGGCAAGTATTGACATCGTGAAGAGGGCTTGGGGGAATTGGAATCGAGTCGAAGGAAGCAAGGGAGCAAAGTAGAGTGAGAGCAATTCGGGTAGACAAGCAAGGCAGGCATGTCGAGGCTTGCAAGAGGAAATTGGCAGGAGAGCAGGTCACCGAGCAGGTGATGAACAAGCGAAGATAAGCTTGGCAAGTGAATCGAGGCAACTCGGAGGTCTACTCATGAAGAATTCAAAGGCTTGAAGCCTTGACAGCCAGAGCATTCAAGGGGGAAGCATCGGGCAGGGCCAGCATAGCAAGCAAAACACACACTGTGTGTAGAGAGTTATTGAAGGAAGTCAAATCGGGCAAGACGCGAAGCCGAACAGTAGGCAATTGCGGGATTGCAGTAGCAATTGGGGAGCCACAACAAGGTTGAAGGGGGTCGACCAAGCTGCAGTAGACTCGAAGAGCTTGCGATGATGGTGTTGTGTGTAGCACACACACACACTCTCTCTCCATAGGAGCTTGGGGAGAATTGCTGTAGCAATCGGGCAGTCCAAATCCAAATACACACACACACACACTCAGTGCCCAAAGGCAGCGCTGAGCAGGGCAGCAGTAGGTGAATGCCGGGTGATGTAGCCAAAGGACAGAGAAAGACCCGAGCTTGTGGTGGTGTTGCTCTCTCACACACACACTCACCCACAGTCGTCGACTGCAGGCAAATTTCGACAGACAATTATTTTTATTTTGTTTTAATTTGACTTACCACCCTTTTGTGTGCAAGGGTGGGTTCACACCCCCCCCTCAACTTCCCGACTTTCGACTTTGTATGCTCCCACCACCAAAGCCTCGAGTCCCCAAGCTTGGAGATAGATAAAGAGAGAGAGAGAGAGATATATATATAGATAGAGAGCTTGACACTGTGCTTGCGAGCGAGTACAAGCAACCGAGTCTGACACATTTGAAAGCGATCTTCTCAGATCGAGCAAAATTTGCGATCGATACCGATCCGACTCGGTATTGGATGCTCGAGCATTGGCATTTTACAGCTACTCGGCTAGCCACTTCTGCCTGGCGGTGGAAGGCGACATCGACATCGACAACGCTCATGCGCACCGGATCGACACTCCTCATTGCGGCGGATTTCCGACATCCGACCCAGACACCGGGCGCTTCCCCACACGAGTGCGTTCCCGCGATCGACGACCGTGCTTACGACATGCGTGGGTGAGGTACCTCTATCATAGAGGAGTGACACCCGACATCGGCACCGAGCGCACCGATCACCCTGTACGACACAGTTTACGGATACGACACCTTTGGCGGCTATTTTACTAGCATATTTTTGCCCGGCGGCAAAAATCGGCACATAGCGACACCGACACGCAGGTTACAGGCTACAGGGGGTTTTTCAGCCCATTCACTCACAGATTTTCCAGGTTACCAGACACAACGCTTTCACAGGCGATTTGGCAGTCATTTTGACAGCAGATTCTCCGCGGACACATGCGTTGACAGATGCATTTTGTTGTGAGCACACCTAGTGCTACTGAGCTCTTTTGAGAGCAGATATCCCCACAGGAATCACTTTCACTGCATACAGCAGTTCTTGGCGCCTGTTTGAGCGCGGTTTTACTCATGTACGTTGAGTTGCGGACACTGCCCACTGTACTACGTGTGGAGCCATTTTTGGCTGTTTTGGCAGTTTTTCACGGCCGTTTCTGAGACTCGGACCGGAAGAGCCCTTTCTGAGACTGTGGCTAGTCCATTTGTGTCTGCATTAGCCTTTGGAGGGTCGATAGCGTGAGGTTTTCTTTGAACTGGGGTGTGCTTGAATGTTGAGACACCTTCGGTGATACAGGTAGCTGGAGTTCTCCTTTACGGTACCCTCGCCATAGGATATGTATCGGGATGGTTATTTATGCTTTTGACGTCGAGTTGGCACTCACATAGCAGTTTTTTTGTGGAGAAGATGCCCAGTTAGTGCAGTTGGCACATTTATATGAATTTTGTGGTGAGTTTTGACTCCTCATACAAAGGAGACTCTGCCGGATTTACTTCTCGCGAGTCGTGACTTCCATTGTTGGCACTTTTGAGTCTATTTTGGTTGAGATTTTACTCCCGATACAAGGGTTACTCTGTCCAAATTTCTACAGCTTCTCGCCATAGTTTTGGAACCTCTCAAACCCTCTTGTCAGCGATGGCTTCTTCTTCAGAAAAGGAGGAGTATTTCATTCGGAAGTTCGATGGCAGCAACTTCACCATGTGGAAAGAGCGCATGAAAGATGTTTTCATAAACAAAGGACTCTCAGAACCGTTGAAAGAGCGCGCAGAGGATGATAATTATACACAAGCTCAATGGGAGCTTTTGGATGCAAAAGCCATGGCTACGATACGTCTACATCTAGCCGAGTCAGTCTTCTTCACTATCATCGGGAAGAAAACAACCAAGGAACTTTGGGATAGCTTATGTTCAGCATGGGAGGGCAAAAGTGCATCAAACAAAGTTTTTCTCATGAAAAAGCTTATGAAGCTCAACATGAAAGAACGTAGCACAATTTCTAGTCATTTAAATGAGTTCAACTCCTTGTTCAGTCAACTGACATCTCAGGGCTTTAAGGAGTTTGACGATGAGCTCAAGTCTATCTTCTTATTATGCTCTCTACCCAGTTCATGGGATATCTTTTGCACAGCCATTAGCAAATTCGGCTCCGAATGGCAAGTTAGAATTCAATGCTGTGACAGATGCATTACTCACTAAAGAGATTCGTTGTAAATCTCTCGATAATGCTAGTCATGGAGATGCATATATGGCTAGCAGTTCAACAAAGGCAAGAGACCGTGACAGGAACAAATACAAAAGCAAAAGTAGAGAGCAGAATCCTCGTAGTCCTAGCAGACACAGGAACCAAAGTAGAGACCGCAATACCAGAAATGTCGAGTGTTACTATTGCCACAAGAAGGGTCATTACAAAAAGGATTGTCGCAGTTTCCTAAGAGATCAGAAAAACATGCAAAAGGATAATTCTGGCAAAGGCAAAAGTATAGTAAAGATTGAGGAACTCAATATTTTTGAGTCTCCCATACCTACCACTGCAGTAGAGGATGCTCCTCCTCCAGTGATGCACATTATGCCCACAGAGATTCATCCCGAGGTGATAGCAGATGCCTCCGATGTTCTCATTTTCACTTCAGATCTCACTCCAGATGCTTTGGTTGCAAAGGATGAGGGTTATGCACAGAATTGGATCCTTGATTCTGGTGCAAGTTTTCATGTCACACCGCATAGAGAGTGGTTTTCCTCTTATGCACTCATGCATGGAATAGTCAAGCTTGGTGATTCCTATGAGCATGACATTATTGGCATTGGTGATGTGAAACTTCAGATGCATAATGGCACTACTTTTGTGCTGCAGAATGTCAGACATGTGCCCAAGCTTACGAAAAGCTTGCTTTCTATAGGGCAATTGGATGATCTTGGCTACACTACAGTTTTTGGTAATCGTTCTTGGATGATCCGCAAGGACAACCTTATCATGATGAAAGGCAATAAAAACGGATCCCTGTACTCTTTGTTTGTTTCGAGTGTTGACGAACACTCTATCTATGTTGCCGAGCTGCCGTCTCCTCAGTTGTGGCATAGCCGGCTAGGGCATATTAGCCAAAAGGGAATGAAAACACTTCAGCATTTTGGCTACTTACCTGTGTTAGATTACACGGACTTTCCATTGTGTGAGCATTGTCTATATGGAAAACAGACTAGATTGACATCTTCGCCATTGAATAAGAAACTAGGCGAACCTCTAGACTTGGTACACACTGATTTGTGTGGTCCAATGCCACATAAAACTCTAGGGGGGGCGAACTACTTTCTCACATTCATAGATGATTCTACCAGAAAGGTGTGGCTGTATCTCCTTAAGCGTAAGGAAGAAGTCTTTTCGACATTCCAAAAATTCCTCGCCATGGTTGAGAACCAATCAGGAACAAAGCTCAAAGCTTTTCGCACGGACAATGGTGGAGAATACGTCTCCATAGAGTTCAAGGATTTTTGCAATAGAAGAGGCATTCGGCGGCAGTTTACTGCTCCATACACACCTGCACAAAATGGGATAGCTGAAAGAATGAATCGTACGATTCAAGAGCGAGTTGTCTCTATGATGTATATGGCGAAGATTACTCCAGAGTTTTGGGGGGAAGTTGTTCTGACAGCAGTGCACATCATCAACAGGTCACCTAGTTCTCCTTTGAATTTCAAAATTCCAGAGGAATTATGGACTTGCAAAAGGCCCAGCTATGACCATCTACGTGTATTTGGATGCGAGGCATATGCACATGTGCCCAAAGAACTTCGTCGGAAGTTAGATCCCAGATCACACAAATGCATCTTTATTGGCTATGGTGCAAACGGAGAGATGGGATATCGTCTCTGGCACCCAGAATCAAACAAAGTCATTCGTAGCTCACATGTGATTTTCAATGAATCAAAAATGCACAAGAAACCCATCAAAGATGTTGAGTACAGATGTGTTCGTTTTGAGGATGTAGCCTCCGAACCAAATAGGTTCAGTAGTGTTGCACCTACTCCTCAAGTGCAAGATACTACTATTGCTCCGGAGAGAGCAGAGTCCAACAGTCAGGCACTTAGACGCTCTGAGAGAGTATCACGTGCGCCTGAGCGGTTTGAGCCGGGTATACACCACATTTTGGTCATTGACAGTGGAGAGCCAACCTGCTATAAAGAAGTTGTTAAGTATGGAGCCTGATTTACCCTTGTGATTTTCTGTGGTAAAAGCACACATTTGTAAGGCCCCCATTATGAGGAGAAGCCATCGTGCATGAAGGAAAATCACTGACCGGAAACCAACATTTTCACGGACAAGAATCAGGGGCAACTTTAGAGGCCTCGGGGGCGGAGGCCCTCGAGAATTTTTTTCGCCGAAATATTCCTTTTCGTCGGAATATTATGGCCGGACGGCGGCCGAAAAGTGGTCAGAAAACAACCGGTCGGTTGGCCGGTGGCCGGTAGTCAATGGCCGGTGGCCGAATTCAAAAGCGGACTTGTCTTCTCAAGGGAAGCCACACATGGGCGGATTGGAGGGTCCGATTTGGACTTATTCGCACAAGGGCGGCTACACATGGCTGTCTCTCATAAGAGAGGGCAGCCCTTTTGGCCTATAAAAGGAGGCCATTTCTACACACATTTCATACTCTGAAGTTAATGCAACAAGGTGAGTGTGAGGTGGTGAAAGTGAAGAAAGGCGGGAGCTCTATCAAGGGTTTAATCCCTTTGTAAACTACTTCTTCTTTTGAAGTCCTAAAGCCATTGAGTGGCTGCTTTCCCGTGGACGTAGCCCACATTGGGTGAACCACGTATATCCTGTGTACTCTCTCTCTCTCTCTCTACTCTATAATCTCTTGTGTGTGAAATCTATCTCTCTTCACATTTCATAGTGTGAGGTTAATGCAACAAGGTGAGTGTGCGGTGGTGAGAGTGAAGAAAGGCGGGAGCTCCATTAAGGGTATAATCCCTTTGTAAATTACTTCTTGTTTTGAAGTACTAAATCCATTAAGTGGCTGCTTTCCCGTGGACGTAGCCCACATTGGGTGAACCACGTATATCGTGTGTACTCTCTCTCTCTCTCTACTCTATAATATCGTGTATGTAAATCTGTCTCTCTCCATTAAGTAATCTACTCAAAAATCTATTTAGCTACGTCTTATTTCCTAACAACTGGTATCAGAGCAAGGTTTGCTCGTAGCTAAATTATCTCAAGGAAAGGATTCCTTTAATTGAGTGGGAGTTATGGCGGAGTAAGGGAAGCTCAAGATTGAGAAGTTCAACGGCAAAAACTACAAACATTGGAAGATGCAGATTGAAGACTATCTCTACCAGAAGGACCTCTATTTGCCACTAGACGGTCTTGCGAAGAAGCCCGCAGCAATGGCATATGAAGTATGGATTCTCCTTGATCGAAAGGCACTGGGAACAATCTGGTTAAGCTTGGCGTCAATGGTGGCCTTCAATGTTTCGGAGATGAAGACCACGGAGGACTTGATGAAGTCACTTGACGACTTCTACGAGAAACCATCGGCATCCAATAAGGTATTTCTTATGAAGCGCTTGTTCAATCTAAAGATGGCAGAGAATGGTTCAGTTGCAGAACACCTAAATGACTTTAACACAAACATAAGTCAACTTCGATCAGTGAAAATCAATTTCGATGATGAAGTGCGAGCTCTCCTTATACTATAATCTCTACCAGATAGTTGGGACAGCCTTGTGATGGCTGTAAGTAATTCTATCTTTGACACAAATACTCTTAAGTTTGATGATGTTGTGGGTGTTCTCCTAAGCGAGGAAATGCGAAGGAGAAGCACAGGAGAATCATCAAGTGCTGCACTATCAGTGGAAACAAGAGGAAGGCCTAAGGAGAGGTTCAAAAACCAAAAGGGTCGTGATCGCTCAAGGTGGAGCAAGCCACGCACAAAGTCAGTTCTTGAATGTTGGAACTGCGGCAAGAAGGGCCACGTCAAGAAGGATTGCTGGTCCAAGAAGAAGAAGGAGACAGAGTCTCAAGACAACAAGCCAACATCGGAGGCCAATGTGGCAGGTAAAGTAGAGCAAGATGCTCTAATTCTCTCATTAGACAATGTGTCTAATTCTTGGATAGTAGATTCCGGGGCTTCATTCCATGTGACACCACACAAGCAACATTTCCAAGACTACACCAAAGGTAATTTTGGGTATGTATACTTGGGAGATGATCAAGCTTGTGAGATTGTTGGCAAAGATACAGTTTCTGTCAACACTGCTAACGAAAATGAATGGAAGCTTAAAGATGTTAGGCATGTTCCTTCTCTTCGCAAAAATTTGATCTCTATAGGACAATTGGACGATGAAGGTCACAACATTGCATTCGGAAACAAACGGTGGAAGATCTCAAAGGGATCTTTGGTGGTTGCGAAGGGAAAAAAATTCAGTACACTTTACTTGTGTACTGTTAGCACGCAACCTTCAGCTTGTGCAACAACTATAGAAGTTGACAGTGAGGTGTGGCACTACCGACTTGGGCATATGAGTGCCAAAGGAATGCAAATTCTTCAAACAAAGAAGCTTCTACCAGGTTTGAAAGAAGTGGACTTAGAGTTCTGTGAAGATTGTGTTTATGGTAAACAAAAGAGGGTAAAATTTCAAAAATCAGGAAATGAAAGAAAAAATTAAAAACTTGAGTTGGTTCATTCTGATGTTTGGGGTTCTGCAAGTACACCATCACTTGGTGGCTCATTGTACTATGTAACATTCATAGACGATGCGACTAGAAAAACATGGGTTTATGTCATGAAGAATAAATCCGATGTATTTTCCATATTTCAAAGGTGGAAAGCCTTTGTGGAGAATGAAATAGGTACCAAGGTTAAATGCCTCAGATCCGACAATGGAGGCGAATATTGCAGCCAAGCTTTTGAAATCTTTTGTGCTAGCAATGGCATTCAAAGGCAAAGGACAACCCCAAGGACACCTCAACAAAATGGGATTTCAGAAAGGATGAACAGGACAATCATGGAACGAGCACGAAGCATGCGGCTACATGCAGGTCTACCGCTTGAGATTTGGGCGGAAGCTGTAAGTACCTCTCTGTACTTAATCAATCGGTCACCCTCAACGGCATTGGATGGGGGAGTTCCAGAAGAGGCATGGACAGGTAAACCGGTGAATTATGCATTTCTCAATTGGGTGTGAGGCTTTCATGCACATAGATAGAAGCCTAAGATCAAAGCTAGATGCAAAGTCCAAAAAGTGTTTCTTCATTGGCTATGGAGAAGGAGACTTTGGGTATCGCCTATGGAATCCTGAAGATGGTAAAATCTTAAGGAGTAGGGATGTAATTTTTAACGAACAAAATATGTACAAAGATTACTTGGAAAGAAAACAAACAAAAGAAACAGGTGATGAGTACATGGAGCTTGAGGACAGTGAAGACTCAAGGACTGCAAACGGTGACAATGTGCAACAACGTCAACCAAATGAGGAGCCTCAACCTATGCCCCGAAGATCTACAAGAGCATGTAGACCTCCAGAAAGGTTTGTTCCTTCCTTCAACCATCTTTTGATCTCAGATTCTGGAGAGCCGGAATCATACGAAGAAGCTATGCAACATGAATCCAAAGAAGAATGGATGAAGAGCATGCAAGTGGAGATGGACTCACTACATCGCAACCAAACATGGGAGTTGGTTGAGTTGCCTAAAGGTAAGCGGGCACTTCAAAACAAATGGGTGTACCAGCTGAAGGAAGAAGAAGGTGGGAAGAAAAGGTACAAGTTTAGGCTTGTGGTAAAAGGTTTTTCTCAAAAGAAAGGTATTGACTTCAATGAAATATTTTCTCCTGTTGTAAAAATGAACTCAATTAGGCTTGTCTTAAGCCTTGTGGATGCTCATGATCTAAATCTCGAGCAAATGGATGTAAATACGGCATTCCCTCACGGTGACTTAGAGGAGGAAATCTATATGGTTCAACCAAAGGGGTATGAAGTAAAAGGTAAGGAGAAAATGGTTTGCAGATTAAAGAAGAGCTTGTATGGTTTAAAGCAAGCATCAAGACATTGGTACTTGAAGTTTGATTGATGGATGTTGGATCATGGATTCACAAGATGCAACTCGGATCACTGCGTCTACACAAAGAATTTGGGAGATGGGAAATTCATCATCCTAATGTTGTATGTTGATGACATGTTAATTGCAAGTGCTAACATGCAGGACATCAAAGACCTAAAAGAGGAGCTGTCCAAATCTTTTTCAATGAAAAATTTAGGTGCTGCAAAGAGGATACTTGGTATGAAAATATCAAGGGACAGGAAGAAGAAGACAATAAAGCTATCTCAAGAAGATTACATCAAGAAGGTACTAGAAAGGTTTGCAATGCAAAATGCAAAACCAGTTTCTACACCTTTGGCTGGTCATTTTAAACTAACGAAGGATATGTGTCCAAAGACACAAGAGGAGATAGCCTATATGTCTAAAGTTCCATATGCTGCAGCGGTAGGTTCTCTAATGTATGCTATGGTCTGTACAAGGACAGACATTGCACATGCAGTGGGAGTTGTGAGTAGGTTCATGGACAACCCAAGTAAAGAGCATTGGCAAGCTGTGAAGTGGATACTTAGGTATCTAAAAGGGACAACAACAAATGCTTTGTATTTTGGAGGAGATGATATTTTTCTAGAAGGGTATGCAGATGCAGATATGGCAGCTGACAAAGATACTCGAAGGAGCACTACTGGCTATGTGTTCACGGTTGGAGGCACAACAATAAGATGGGCTTCAAAGCTGCAGAAAGTTGTTTCACTTTCTACCACGAAAGTAGAGTATGTAGCAATGATGGAGGCAAGCAAAGAAATTCTGTGGCTTCACAGATTCTTAGAAGAGCTTGGATTCAAACAAGACAATTGTGTCTTGTACAGTGATAGCCAAAGCGCTATCCATCTTGCGAAGAACTCAGCCTTTCATTCAAGGACTCAACACATTGAGGTGAGATATCACTTCATACGCACTCTTTTGGAAGAGGGACAGCTAAAGCTAGGGAAGGTGCATACAAGTGAAAATCATGCAGACATGTTTACAAAGGTGGTCAACAAGGAGAAGTTGAGCTTTTGCTCATCTTCAATCGGCATTCAAGGATAAGAAGCCAGAATGGAAAGCAGTCATAGGTTTGGTTTGGAGATCAGTCTCCAAGTGGGAGATTGTTAAGTATAGAGCCTGATTTACCCTTGTAATTTTCTGTGGTAAAAGCGCACATTTGTAAGGCCCCCATTATGAGGAGAAGCCATCGTACATGAAGGAAAATCACTCACCGGAAACCAAAATTTTCACGGACAAGAATCAGGGGCAACTTTAGAGGAATATTCCTTTTCGCCGGAATATTATGGCTGGACGGCGGCCGAAAAGTGGTCGGAAAACAACCGGTCGGTTGGCCGGTGGCCGGTAGTCAATGGCTGATGGCCGGTGGTCGGAAGTCAATGGCCGGTGGCCGGTGGTCGAAAGTCAATGGCCGGTGGCCAGTGGCCGAATTCAATGGCCGGTGGCCGAATTCAAAAGCGGACTTGTCTTCTCAAGGGCGGCCACACATGGGCGGATTGGAGGGTCCGATTTGGACTTATTCGCACAAGGGAGGCTACACATGGCTGTCTCTCATAAGAGAGGGCAACCCTTTTGGCCTATAAAAGGAGACCATTTCTACACACATTTCATAGTGTGAAGTTAATGCAACAAGGTGAGTGTGAGGTGGTGAGAGTGAAGGAAGGAGGGAGCTCTATCAAGGGTTTAATCCCTTTGTAAACTACCTCTTCTTTTGAAGTGCTAAAGCCATTGAGTGCTATCACGGGTAGATATCCTTTAAACAAAAAGAAAGAAATATAAATTTTTTTGAGAAAAACGAGAAAGAAAACTCAAGAAAAACCTAAATACCAGGACAAGGATTCAACCATGACACGAGTTGAACAAAGAAAGAAGTATCAAGAGTTTTAAAAATCTCTAAAGGGGATGTATACCACTGAAATGGAAACCACCAAGGAGGAAGGTAAAGTGTAATGAATGTTCCATCCCATTACAAGAAATATACTCTCTGAGACCAAAAGATCATATTCGAACAACCTGTCAGGGAACTAAGAAAACAGGACGAGTCCTATGAAGGACCTAAAAACGCAAAAAAGATAGATCTGGCCGAACCAGGAGAAGAGCCTAGACCTGCGTACATTGCAAACGAGCTGACGGAAGAAGAAGAAGAGCTTCTGTTAGGCTTACTAAAAGAATATCGAGATGTCTTTGCTTGGTCTTATAAGGATCTCAAGGGTGTTGACCCAAAAATTTGTCAACATACCATACCTATGAGAGATGATGCGAAACCAAGCAGACAGAGGCCATATACTTATAATGAAACATTTGCCAGAAAGATCACAAAAGAGATAGAAAAACTCAAGGAGGAAGCCGAATTCATTTTTTAAATTGAACACACAAATTGGATGTCTCCAATTGTGGTAGTACCCAAGCAAAATGGAAAATTAAGGGTGTGTGTCAATCTCAAGAAAGTGAATGCAACTAATATTAGAGACAGCTTTGCTCTTCCAATTACTAAGCATGTTTTAGAACGAGTTAAAGAAAATAAGCTTACAGCTTTTAAGATGGATTTTTGCAACTTTTGGTTGACCCAAAAGTGTTGGGGTTGCATGCCTAAGGGGGATGCCGTCTGAGAGGGGCCATGGCAAGGAGAAGAGCATGCTGCAAGGAGAGAGAGAGAGAGAGAGAGAGAGAGAGAGAGAGAGAGAGAGAGAGAGAGAGAGAGAGAGAGAGAGAGAGGGAATTCGATACACAACAAGAATCAGCAAGAATTTCATGCTATGATTGATTATTGATGTGTAAGCAACCTTACAGCATATAAATAGAAAAACTTGCCATGCATAACGTGACTTACAACTAAAGCTGACCTGCATGCTATAGGGCTTGTACCCACAAGCTAGACACCGGACATTGGACATTCCCACAATTGGGCTTGCATACCCAACAACCCCCCCCAAGCCCAAACTATTGACAATGGACTTGATACAGACAATGGCAGAGTCCAATCACCTGAAACCATGAGTAGAAGTCCCTAGGCTTGACAATAACATAGGTGTGTGTGTGTACTTCCCTCAAACAACCATCAGCGTGAGACATACAAGAACTCGACCAAACAACAAAGGGTGGTCTTACCATTTTATTTTCATGGTAGTGTCTATAACCCTGTACAAAATTTTGATTGTATGGCAATAAATACAAATTAAAGGCTAACAAAAAGCTTTTGTATGATTCTTTTGACAAGAGACAAACGATGAAAAATCTATGACACTAAACTGATGAAGATAGTTTGTGAAATCTGGTACCACAATCTTGAAGTAGTTCTTCAAGTATGGCATCTTTTGATGGATTGAGTGCTTGAAGCAAAACCATTGAAAAATCACCGTTGTGTTTCTTTCTTGAGAAGCTTTGATTTTCTGGAGTCACCCTCATGCTTTTCTTTAGCATCACCATCCAAGGCCAGGATGCTGACAAAAAATTTGAGAATTTGTAGCAATCGAATCTCTAAGAAGCAACTTTGATGACGATTGAATACTAGTTGATGGGTTCTAGGCGGTTATTAGCATTGACAAGCATCGTACTGCAGGGTCGAGGATACCCGAGTGTGTGAATACCCGCTTGACAGAGTAAAGGGGTGGCCACTATTTCTAAATAGTGTGAACACAAAAGGGGGGGGGGGGGGGGGGGGGAACGAGCGCTGTATGCAGTAATGGTGCAGAACAACAGGTCGAAGGATCTTCAGGCTCACAACAGGCGATTGATACAGAATTTGAAGGCGCTCAAGAAACAAGATCTCACCAGCAAGCCAGGGTGATCATGTTGCTGGTGTGTGTGTTTTGTTTGCTGCAGATTGACGTGCTTGCTTCACCTTCTCCAAGCGGCTGTTCTCACGTCATCTCAACTCAAGATGAGGCCGGATAGGGCTCTGATACCATATGTTGGGGTTGCAGGCCTAAGGGGGATGCCGCCTGAGAGGGGCCATGGCGAGGAGAAGAACGTGCTGCAAAGAGAGAGAGAGAGAGAGAGAGAGAGAGAGAGAGAGAGAGAGAGAGAGAGAGAGAGAGAGAGAGAGAGAGAGAGAGAGAGAGAGAGAGAGAGAGAGAGAGAGAGAGAGAGAATTTGATACACAATAGGAATCAACAAGAGAATCACGCTATGATTGATTATTGATGTGTAAACAACCTTACAGTATAAAAATAACAAAACTCTCCATGCATAACTTGACTTACAACTAAAGCTGACCTGCATGCTATAGGGCTTATACCCACGAGCTAGACACCAGACATTGGACATTCCCAAACCTGGGCTTGCATACTCAACAAAACGATCATCATAAAAATGCCTTTGCAAATGAATGGGGTAAATTTTCCTATCGGGTTATGCCTTTGTTTACTAATGCTCCTTCCACCTTTCAAAGATTGATGAGCCATGCTTTTAAGGAATATCTTCGGATTTCTTGGAAGTATATATGGATGATCTATGTGTACATTCATCAATCCGGGCTGATATTTTGAACACCTCACAAAGGTATTTAAAAAATGTAGAATTGATAGGATTTTCTTAAATCCTGAAAAGTGCACATTTATGGGCAGATAAGGAAAAATTCTTGGATATATAGTGTCTAAAAATGGCATAGCTATTGATATCGATAAAATTCATGTTATTGCTGAATTGCCTAGACCATTAACAGTCAAAGGAGTTCAAGCTTTCATGGGACATTGTGGATATTACAGACGATTCATTTACATGTACGCTATAATTGCAAAATCCATGTACAACTTGATTGCACTCTTTGAATGGACTGATGAGTGTGAAGAATCCTTCATGAAGATTAAGCAAGCTCTCACTTCAGCCCCAATGTTGAAAGCACTAGATTGGAATAAGATATTCCACATACATCTAGATGCTTCCACCTTTTCCATTGGGTGTATACTAGCTCAACCAGGAGACTGAAAATTTGATTTTCCTATTTCTTATGCTAGTAGACAGTTGAATATGGCAGAGAAAAACTATACAACCACCGAAAGGGAAGGATTAAGAATGATCTATGCCGTAAAAAAGTATAGACATTATCTATTAGCTAACAAATTGGTGTTCTTTGTAGACCACCAAGCCTTATTGTACTTGGTCAACAAGGCATGCAGCACAAGAAGAATAGTGAGATGGTTTATCATTCTTTTGGAATTTGATTTCATGAAAGTTGTGAAAAAGGGCACCACTCACCAAAGAGCAGAATCATTTATCAAAGATTATTTCAAGAGAACCATCGAAAGGGGTAGACGATGATCTACTAGATGCATATCTATTCTCTCTGGAAATGATACCACAATGGTCAAAAAATATGGTTTCATTGATGACCATAGCTCAAATGGATTCGCAAATACCACTTCCTATTACAACAGAATTAATTGGACAATCCGCTATGTATCAATTACTAGCTGGAAGGTTGTACAAAAGAAATCAGGATGGAATATTGCTTTTGTGTATTAATCCTAATGAGAAAACCCAATACCTAAGTCAAGCACATATTACCATATTGGGACTTCACTTTGCAAAAGACCAAACTATGCAACGAATCTTGAAACTTGGAGTATTTTGGCCAACCATGAGGAGTGATGTTCACTCACTTGTAAAAAAATGTCCTCAATGCCAGAAACAAGCACCCATACCTCATGTGACATTGTTCCAAATATCACTCGTTCCTAAGTGGAATAACTATCTAGTTGCTTATTTATCAAGCCGAACATTTCCTGAGGATATGAGTTAACGCCACCAAGGAGAAATTGAAACTGAAGCAAGAGACTATGCTCTCATTGGAAACCAATTGTATCAAAGAGAAAAAGATCAACATCTACTTCTTTCTGAAAATGAAGATGAATATATTCCCATTATAGAACAAGCACATGCTGGATTATCTGGAGGTCACTTTTCTAGTGAAACCACCACAAGAGCAATCTTGATGGCAGGCATATGGTGGCCAACACTTTTGGCAGATACCAAAGAATATGTTTGAAGGTGTGATGCATATCAATGAGCAAAAATGCCAACTCATGTAGATAGCATGCCTTTAAGACCAATGATGGGGGCTAGAGCTTTTGCAAAATGGGGTATAGATTTTGTTGGGCCAATAACCCCCTACTTATAGAACCCAAGCTCAATATATCATTGTAGCTATGAACTATTTGACCAAGTGGTAGACGCTAAAGCAACCCAAAAGAATGATGCCATAACCACTCTTGTATGAGAATGTGTTCACAAGATATGGACTGCCAATAGAAATTGTCAGTGATAGAGGAACTCATTTCCTCAATGAGGTAATTGAGTATCTGCTTAATGAATTTCTGGTCATAACAAATTGGCTCCCTATCATCCACAAGCAAATGGATAAGCTGAGCATAAAATTCTTAGCTCGATATTGACTAAAGTGGTTAGTTCAAGACGGACTGATTGGGAAATGAATCTCCATGCCACTCTATGGGCTTATAGAGTTTCATTCAAGACAGCTTTAAATGCTACACCCTTTAACCTTGTTTATGGTCTTGATTCCATACTACCGATAGAATTTCTATTGCCGACAGTAAGGGTAGCTAAGGTTCTTGAGTGGACTGGACATGAATTTTGAGAGAGGATTGAAGATTTAGAAAATCTTGACGAGCAAAGGCTAATAGCTATAGCTCACATCTATGCACAAAAGCAGAAACAAAAATAGTTTTTTGATTCCCATCTAGTCACAAAAATCTTCAAAAAAGGGGACTTAGTTTTAGTCTATTCCCTTAAGCAACAGATTCCCAAGTTTAACAAAAAGAGACACGAACCGTTTATCATTGAAGACATATCTCCAAGTAGAGAAGTTAAGTTGTCCACCCTAGATGGTGAACCAATGGCTAATTGGATTAGTGGATGTCGTTTAAAGAAGTACAATTTTCCACTAACCAATGAAGTGCTAGAAAAGATGCATGCAGCAAAGCAAAGAATGAGGAAATGACAGCAGGTCATTGATGAAGTCCAAGAGGAAGCTTGGCTTTGCGTACTCAAAAGGAAAGATGCTCTCAAAAATCAACAATACCTGTTCCCATCAACATTGTGGAACTCGATGAACGACTATGGGAATTACAGAAGGATGCAATGTCAATGGATGATGAATGGTTAGATGGAATGGACCTTCGCATCAACATACAGCTGAACAATCATAGCACAAATGCATTGGTCGATACGAGAGCTTGAGTAAATGCAGTCAGTTATTCCACATACAAGAAAGCAACGGATCAGTCTTTGGCACGAGGAATATCGGCTATTAAAGGATGCAACAAGAACCCAACACCGGCACTGGGAGTAGGTAACTTAAATGTTACATGGATGTTCATGCCCTCATCAATTTGTATGCTTACCAAATGAACACATGAATGAAACAATCATTCTTGGAATCTCATGGATGCGGATGTACAAGGCAGTACTATATTGGGATACCAATCAACTTAAGCTATCACCTAAAGGTGGACAACTCATTATTCCAATTTCACCAAGCAAAGAAGAATGGAAAAGAGATTACCAATAGAACAAACCACAATGAAATCAATCTTCTCCATCCCATAGGCAAGAAAATGCTCCAAGTAGCATGCAAGGAGTCAGGCATATCTAGGTACCAAAAGTACAACTCAAAGAAAAGCTGTTTCAAATTTGGGTGCCCAAAACATCATCGATTGTACCAAAGAAGGTTCCAACGTTCAAAACACAAAGAAGAGCATCTTTGAGTAGGGAATCTAAAACAAGAGGTATTTTGAGAAAAAAAGAGCAATTATCTTCTCCGCAAATTGTAAAACTGATGAAGCAATGGAGAGTTAAGTCTCAAAACACTCAACCACAACATCTCATCGAAAAAAAACCAAGATACAAATGGCGAGTTAAAGCTTAACAACCATCATCATTGATACCAACAGCTCAGGAAATTAGCGTGCCAAAGCATCCCAACAGTACAATAAATCTAAGGGCACGCAAGCTACAAGATTTTCTATTTAGGAAACGGCTACAAGAAACCTCGACCTCAGAAACCCTTGAGTTACTTACTCAAGACCCAACTCTTGCACATCATAATGGTTTGAATTGCATTGATCTTCGAAGTATGGTAGAGCCAACCAAGGCTATGCATAGACACCATTGTTCAACACATGCACACAGCCGTCCCGGAGTACGCCATCTACGAGGGGTGGAAGGGAACTAAGTAATTAAGGGCAATGTTTGAAGAGGGAGAAAAACGTTGGATGTTAACGTGTGATTTTTTGCAAGAATACCTAATAATTCCCTTCCATAATCATCAATAGGGGAAATTTTAACTGATAACATCTCCTTATGAATGTAAATAGTGTATATACTATCAAAAAATCATAAAAAATTACCTTTTTTGGTTGTTTTTATCATTTTCTTGATGTTGGGATTTAAAAATGGAGAAATCCACCAAAAAAATATAACAATGTTTCTCAATGGATTTTCTTAATTATTTATTTTTCACTTTGCATTTTTAGTGCATTTTATTATTTTCTTTGATTTTTCAATAAACAGGTCAAAAATCAATAATAAATAACAAATGAGCTCAGATGGAGAAACTGAAGATACGCTGATGATCAGAAGGACAAGACAGATAGACATAAAAAATTTCAATCGAATCAACAGATGGAAGCGGGAAGCCTAAATTAAGCCGCCACGGCCAACTTTCGCAAATTCTTGTAGAATGAGCTAACAGAATCCGATTGAAGAAATTTTTGAGTCTAGCATACATTTCACGGCCTAGTAGGACTAAAAGGGGAATTTGGGAAAAAATAGTTTGGGAAGTCTGAGTATAGATATCCAAGGTAGCCCAAAATCACCTCATTTCCACTAGCCCATCGTGAGAGAGCTTTTTGGCTTCTTGGCGCGTTATTTTTGGAGTCTATAGTCGTCTGTTTACAGCGCCGTCTCACACGAGACATGCGGGGTAAGTTCTAAACTTATCAATGAACAATTATATATGGCCGGATAGCAAGTCTAGCCTCAGGAACAAACCCTAGAAACCAAGCTGTGCACGAAGTCCTAAGACACAAAACTGACCATAGCGGCCAGTCAGCTCAATTGAATTGGACGAGACTTGAACTGTAGCATGCCCCAATATAATAGAACAATTTCATATCACCAGATGACCATTTGTCTGGGCTCGAAGGGGTCACAAGTGAATAATCTAGGGTTTTGCCATATGCCAGAATTGGATTCTGACTCCACAATCAGCTTATAGATTGGGTCTATACACAATGTACCTAGATGGTTTCATGGAAAAAGAAAACATTTTGAAGGCTACAGAGCGTCAAATTTGACATATGATGTCAAATTGACTCCAAATGGGCCAAAATTGGATGGGTAGCATCAGGACTATGTAGCGAACAAGTCCATAGCTTCAAAAGTGACTAACCAACTCTACATGGCATCTAGTCACAAAAATTGGTGAGTTCAAAGTCGACAAGAGGACAAAGTGATATTGACACGACTAAACTTTACCAATTCATTTTAGGACTTGTTTTAGATGTATTAAACATGCTTAGATCATCAAATTGTCAATTCTTGAAAAAATAGTGTATGTTGTAAATAATCATGATTATTCTCTTTTGTGCTTGTTTGGCTTGAAATTGATCTCTTCATGTCACCTATCACTTGTACACATCTAATACATGCCACATGTCAAGTATGAGCCAAAACGATCAAGAAAGACTGTGAATTTGTAGAAAAAACGCACCAAAGTCTTTTCAATCCAATTTTTGAGTTAATTGTCACATTTTTTGATCCAAATCACCCCATATCTCTCACACAGACTCTACATCATGCCTAGAACCAAGTTGCAACAAGAAAGGTACAATTTGATGAAAAAGTTAATAATTGCGATCATTTACTTTTTTGCCAAAATGGGTGCAATTTGCAACTTTGACATTATGGGACCGAAGAACATGATGTCCCAAGCCCACTAATCAAGTTTGAGCAAGTTTGGATCTCAAAAACTCAAAATCTCTTTATATCTACTGTTTCAGAGTGTAAAAGCCTAAATCTGGCACCATTTCCACCCAGTGCACTCAAATAATCCCAAACTTCACTCAGAGTACCTAATTGCCATATGTTTCAAGCATGCGATGTCAAAAATGCAAAAAGTTGGAAAAATCCCCAATTGTAAATAATCACGATTATTTACTTTTGTTGAAATTTGGCCTGAACTGTATGATTTTGATCTCTACATGTTTTTAAGCATCTATGCATGCTCCAAAATTGATTCGAAGCAACGTGGACATTATTTGTCAGCAATTCAAAATTATGGCATTTCCTAACTTTGACACTGTATTCACTTAATAGAAGCAATACAAGCAACCGATAAGGCAAAGAAAAGGGTGTCCCAGAAGGAAAAGCTTCAAGAATTGCGACCATACCAATTAGATCCAAGCTCAGTGAAGACAACAAAGGTAACTTACTTGTCTAAAGAACAACTCGAAGAAAACAACACAACGGTTTTCACTGGCAGATTCAAGAGAGAAGAAGGACACCAGGTAGGATTGAAAATTCTACTGAAGGAGATATATGATGTAGTGGCAAAGCCAGACACCAAGGAAGCCAACAAAGGCTAGGGCAAAGAGAGTTCTACTACCAGGAACCATGGAGAGTGGACCTCCAAAAAGCATATGAATTGCTATCCTCAATCAAGGAAGATGGGTCGGCCCAAATGAGTGATCAACAAGGGCAAAAAGTTGAAGTGGTGATCACTAAAGAGATAGTGGCCGAGGCACTCAAGCTGCCAATAGAAGGTATGACCATGCACGCAAGAGATAGAAAGACAGCAGGTACTATTACCAAAGATACTCGTGCTGCTACTGATAGCCGTTTTTTCGGCTCTTTGTAATTGCCACAGTGAGTTACCTCACCCTACCAAAATCACCCAAACACTGTGGCTATCCCTACCATTTCACTGTACATAGGCGTGCGTGAGTCACGGGACTTTTCCCATATCTTCTTAAAAACCCTCAGCTAGCTAGTCACTGGGCTAGGTGAGCCAAAAAAAAAATAAAAAAAATAAAAAATAAAAGTATATTATGGCCTCTTTGTGTGTAAATATTTCATTGTATATATGGCCTAAATATAGGGATTTTTTATAATTATTTTGGTATTTTATTTAAATATTTCTACTTAGGTGTGTGTTTTACTAAACCTATGTACACCTTCTTTCATCCTCTTACACCATAATTTTATTTTTTGCCAATATGTACATACTCTAACCTCATATTTTTCCTTTATACAAATCACTCCCACATTTTCACCCTCACCCTCGTGAAAACAAAAAATTGATTTCTACTCATTGGTTACTTTTATTATATTATTCCTCTTTCACCCAAAATAATTCAAGGAGGGACCATATCATATGATTCCAATATCTTTCCATATCCATAACTACTCCATATTTTTATTATTATTTTTACTCATTATTCTAACACCATGTGCTCATTGAGCTGAAGTCCATGAATAGTCCATACACTAGTCCCACCATGTATATATTTCTTATTTCACCAATAATCCTCCTCCATGCATGGGTCAAGGGCAACTTGAATGCTTTGTATAATAATATGACAAAGGAGGGGCTCACTCTTGGATGCATTGTACAAATTCAACAAAGGAGGGGACCACTAAAAGACTTTTGCAGGCATAAAAAACAGGCTTTTTGGTGAGAATTTTGGCACCTATCTCCACTCCGAATTTGGAGCGGTGGTCAAAAGAGAAAATGTAGCCCACGCTCTGAATAATCACCCCAAATTTTTTCATGATTTTTGGAGCTACCAGCTGTGAGCTATGGTTTTTTTAGTGGACCCCAGTTTTCCCATGCTATGCAGCCACACTCTCTCTTCCACTTTATCATTTTCCTCTTTCACACACACTTCTCCACTCATCATCCCCATCTCTCTCACCACTTCTCTCTGCACACTACTCACCTTCTCCTCAACCTTGAAGAATAAGAGAAACCATGGTGAACTCATACCTCCCACACACAATTCCATTCCAAAATTGACCACCTAGTCTCATTTTTCCTCCTCCAAATTACCCATATCGATCAAAAAACCACAAAATTCAGCCTCTTCTCTTAAAAGACAGCATCATGGTGGTTGATTACTCAGCTTCAATTACCTTGGCTCTCAAGGAAGGTCAAGAGTGGAGAAAAAATGTACCGTCAAAGCTAGTGGACCGTCAACAAGCGTCAAAATTGGCTCTACTCAAGACACTTGGAGCATCAACCTTGTAAGAAATCCACCTTTTCTTACCTCTTAAGAGTTTTTCTTCCTTATTTGTATCCTACATGGATACTCCCATTGTAAATATTCAATTCCATTTGTAAATTAATACTAACTCTACTAACACTAACCCACTATGAAAAGTCCTATCACCTCCATTTCTCTCCTCTCTCTTTCCCCACCAACTTCTTGATAATTCCAAGCAAAAGAAATTAGATAAATTGCTGAAAATCTAACCCAACCATGGTTAGAGGAGTAACCCTAGCCTTCAAAATTGCTATAAAAGGAGGGTGTAGCTAGCATAAAAAGGGGGAGCCATAAGCAAGAGCACTATGCTATAGCTTGAGAAGCCAAGCTCAACCTCTCTAGAAGGAGCTCTTGAGTGGAAGCTCATTGTCTTATGCATGTGCATGTGTTGTAATAGGGGATTAGCAAGGGAAATCTATGCCATTGTAAGAGAGAGAGTGATCATTCAATTGAGAGTAGGAAATCTATCATTTCTCCTACTAGTGTAAGCCCGACATTCGCTGAATCAAGGAGGGTGGATTTGGACTAAGCTTGGATACTTTGTCTCCCTTCCAACGTGAAGTAATGGACAACAATGATGCGTAAGTGTCTTGGTGTTTTTTTTTGTTAAGTTCTTGATAGCTTGTCTCTGGTGTTGTCATCAATCTAGCCATAAATCCCACATACTGTAAGAGGGCGACAGGGTGGAGAGGACTCCCCTGGCCTTAAGACAGTGATTGGGGTGGCTTTTCTTGTGATGTGTTGTGGTGAAATTTACGCAAGCTATGTTGAACAAGTACTAATCTCACTTTGATTTGTCATGACAGATTTGTAAGAAGGTATTAATGCAACAAGCACCCCCTCCCCCTTTCTCTCTCTTTCTCAAATATATAGTTGTGTTTGCTTGATCATCGCCGATACGTTTCAAAGCAGCCTGAGCACTATCTCTCTCTCTCTCTCTCTCTCTCTCTCTCTCTCGTGTTTTAGTGTGTGAGAGTATTCCATTGGTGTTAGGGTTAGTGTAAATTCCTTGCTTGTTTGTGGGTTGCTCTAACGATTCTCCTCTTTTGCGTCCTAGTTCGCTCTTAAACTAGGTGGTGCCCCTTGTGTAGTTGGGATTTGGTGGTGGGTTTGTTGTTTTGGTTTGTGTTGTGTTGTGCCCCAGCCCCATTGAGCAGCACGGGAGCCTTGAAGGGTGTCTAGAGGCCACTCTTCTTGTTGCCCGCCCCGGACCGCTTCAAATTGGTGCCCCCACTGAGGAATGGCTTGTGTATTTTTGTGTAGAATCAACCTTTAGCATAGTCAAGTAGTTTGCATGAATCACGAAGATTTGTATGATCCCTTCATTCCCATTGCAAGGCAAAAGGTACACATAATTGTTAGTACTAAGTTGCAATTTCAACGTGTCATTCGTAGAATTTTAGGTCCTCTTAGGTTGGCCGAGATAAACGCTTCAGTAAATCCTTTTATTTTGCCTCTCATTAGGTACGACCTTAGTTTGGACGTCTATATTTTTGTTTTGTTTTAAGCATTAGGACATGCATAGGCCATGGATAATGGCCCAGGAATAGGGGTTTTTCCCTTTCATTTTACTTCACACATTAGAATAAACGTTGCAATTAGTAGAAAGTTCCATTTTCAACAACGAATGGTGTTCATGTTTGGTGCCCAAAGAGCAGGAGAAATTCTTGCATCACCAAACCCTGTCATTCTACCTCTCATCAACTACCACACTTCTTTTGATGTACATGTGTTCATTTTATTTTAAAATGAAGTGCAGCCCGGCAAAGTAGTGTGTATGTTTGTTTTTTCCTTTGTCCAAGTTGTTACAAGAAACAAAAAAATGATCATTTGTTCTAACTGGGAATGTGTGTGCAGTGAAAGTTCAATCCTTAGAGATCTAGCTCTATTACCAATTGAGTTGCAGGAGCAAGTAGTAAGGCGTCTCCCTCATAACAAGAGGGTGGTGAAGTTAAGACGGAAGGTCCTACGCGTGGATTCCATTTTCCTCTTGTTGTTGGGCACTAAGGAAGACCGCGCATTCATCCAACTAGTGTGTGCCCTAAGATTGGTAAATAGAGTGAAATTTGGCGTTTGGCGAGTGCATTTCACCATTGAGGAAGACTCTTCAGGAAACTTGCGGCCAGAGTTCATGCTTCATAGACTCACATTTGGTGAATTTTTCCCTCATTTGCATCTTATTAATAGTCTTCCTTTCGCTTTCAACAAAGGAGATAGGGAGCTATTCAGAGCTTGTCTTAATAAAGAGAGCATAGAGAAGATTGCAAATTTGTATAAATTCTCATCCTTCTCTACTTTCTATGACACTTTGTTCATAGAGACATTGTAAATCTCTTTATGCTTTTGAATGATTTAACCATAATCCTAAGGAGTTTTTGTCCAGGAATTTTGTAGCACAAGTGGAGTCTTTAAATCTTGCAAACTTGATTGGACTTGATGAGGATGTTCTTTATGAAATTGTGAGAAGTTTGCCTCACTCCGACTGTGTGGAACTCGAAGGAAAGGAGCTCCTAGTCAATTGCTACTTTCTCACGGCCTTCGACGAGCATGAAGATCTAGTTTTTATACAAACCGCTTGTGCATTGGGAATTGTAGAGCAAGTGCAATTTATCACTTGGGACGTGGTTGCTCTTTTGGATCCAGAAAAGGAAGTTCTAGAGATTTCTGTTTATCGCCTTAGCTTTGAAGAATTTCAACCCTTCTTAGAGCTCATCAATAGTCTACCCTTTTGTTTTGATCAAACAAATCAAGACCTTATTGAAGCTTGGATAGCTGAAGAAGAAAACCTAGAGTGGTATTTTCTCACTTCTTCATTTGCAGGCGAGTGGTTCTAGATCTCTATTGTATCCCTTATTGTAACTCGTATTGTAATCTTTCATAATAATGGAGAGCCAACGCCAAATGTCTGGATATCCTCTTTTATTTGGAGAGCCTGGAGAGGATGCAGAATTATTTTTAGCAAATTTCAAGATGTCTTGCCGTATCAAGAGGATAGTAACCGATCAAGAACGTGTAGAAATGTTTGAGGTGGTCCTTAGGAAAGATGCTAGTACTTGGTTTGACTCTTTGCCTGAGGAAGTTAAGGGGAATTACACAGAAGTTTTGAATCGTTTTAAGAGATATTTCTTTGATCCCCAAAACACTCAAAAACTATGGCAAGACATTGTTTCTCATAAGCAAAAAGACTTAGATGACTACTACTTGTACAAGCAAGAGTTCCTACGTCTTTGGGCTCTATGGATACGAAATGTTACTAACCCTGGTGATGGTGCAGAATTTTTTAAGAAGGAGAGGTTCATAGCCGGACTCTTTCCTGACCTTAAGGTAAAAGTTGAGGTGGGTGCACCTGCTACTTTTGATGCAGCTGAAACTAGGGCTGCTGAGAAGTATAGGAAACTCAAGTGCTTAAGGGGAGAGGTTCCAATAGAAGGTCTTAGACCCAAAGGTAAGTCACAAGCATCAACATCGAGGGAGCTTCCTGAGGTAACGGCGGAAGTAATTGAGAAGTTAAACGAATCTTTAAGCAGCCTGTCAATTCACCTTGCACAAGCTGTAGTTCCAAAGGGACAAGCAAAGAAGTCTGAAGAGCGAGATCCACGACCTAGGAGAGTCTTGCAATGTTGGAATTGCGGAGAGTCTGGACATGGGATGTATAATTGTCCTTGGCCCCGTGGGGAGCCAGGGAGGCCTAACTTGAATTACCCAGTGATGAATGCAGGTGAAGGAACTGGTCAACAACCAAGGCTTCTACAAAGGCCAAATGGACCAAGACCACCTCCACAAGGGGTAGAAGGAGTTCCACCTTTGCCAGATCCAAATGTGCATGTGGTAGAGGTGACAAATTCAAATGAGGTTGACATGGAAGCCAATGGAATTAAGCGTGGCCGAGGAAAAGGTAAAGAGAAAGAAGGAGTCACATCACAGAGTGACCATGGACAAGGCAAGAAGGCAAAGGGAACCAAGGAAACCAAGAGGACTCGACGTCGTATCAACCTCCAAGACTTCCCTCTTGGACATGGTATGCTCCGTACAACTTGTTGGAAGACATGAGAGGTAAGGGTCCTGATATTTCATGGCCTCAATTTCTTGCATTATGTCCACAAGTTAGGAGGGATTTAACAAGGGCAGTTAGCACTAGGAGAAAGGTAAAAGAGAGTGTGCCTGTTGTAAAAATTGCACAAGCTGAAATGAATGAGGACATTACACCGGTGCTAGACTGTTACATCAAAGGGAGATTGGTTAGGAAAGGTCTAGTGGATGGGGGTGCACAAATTTGCATCATGACAGAGGGACTCATGCAAAAACTAGGCATGCACATCCATGAGACACCTGAAATTAGGGTCAAGATGGCAAACAATAGCAAGGCTAGGTGCGTAGGCATTTGTAAAAATGTTTTTGTGGAGGCCTTTGGCATTAAGAAGGCAGTGGATTTCTATGTCATGTCTACCAAGGGAAATGGTTACCCATTTATCCTAGGAAGACCATGGCTAATGAAAATGCGAGCTTTGCAGGATTGGGAGAGTGGAAAGCTAATTTGCAGGAATGACAATCACAAGAAGGTTGTCTTTGACATGAAGGAGCAACGCCAAGAGGAGCTCCATGAAGAATCATCTCAAAGTGAGACGGAAGAAGGTTGGACCGATAGCACTCCAGAAGAAGAAAGTAGCGGCAGCATTACTGAAGAGGAGTCTTCCATCGAAGTCATGGGGGTAAGGTTTAAGCCAAGCAACCAAGAGACCTCTTGTCAAGGCTTGGAGGAGGTAGGTCCTCAAGAGAACGAAGGTGATCAAGATGAAGGGATGTTGGAAGGTATGCTATCAACAACACTTACAAAGGATGAAAGAGAGGAGTTCAAATGTGTGCTAAGGAAGTTTCCTAGGCTTTTTGCGAAAGACTACACCGACGTGCGTGGAGTAGATGTTGTTCAACACAAGATTGAGTTGAAGCCAGAGGCCACACCTAAGGCTCAAAAGCTACGAAGGCTAGGAGTCATTAAAGAGCAGGCTCTACTCAAGGAGGTAAGAAAGCTTCTAGCAGTAGGGTTCATTTATCCAGTGGAGAATTCGGAGTGGGTCTCTCCTGTTGTTGTCACTCCTAAGAAGAACGGCAAGTGGAGGGTGTGTGTGGATTACTGTCCCCTCAATGAGGCAACAAAAAGAGATCACTTTCCCCTCCCATTTCAGGATGAGATACTAAATGAAGTAGCTGGTCATGAGAGGTACACTGTGTGTGATGGCTACTCGGGTTAATTTCAAATAGGTATCGCATTGGAGGATCAATTGAAAACAACCTTTATCACTCCTTGGGGTTGTTATGCTTTTAGAGTCATGCCATTTGGCCTGACAAATGCTCCTGCAACTTTCCAATGCTTCATGAACATGGTGTTTCAAGCATTCTTTGGAAAGTCCATTAGGGTTTTTATTGATGATTTTTGCATTTATAGCTCAAAATCATTGCATCTACAAAGGGTAGAAGAAGGTTTAAAGAAGCTCTACGACATGGGAGGTCAACTCAACCCCGACAAGTGCCATATAGGTGGGGATGAAGTAATCTTGCTTGGTCACAAGGTTTCCTATAAAGGCATTGAGGTGGATCCTTCAAAGGCAAAGGCTCTTATTGAGCTCCCATCACCGAAGAGTCTTAAGGAGGTCATCTCTTTCATTCAGAAGGTGAAGTATATGTCACGCTTTATTCACTTAGCCTCGGAGTTGCTTTATCCTTTGCAAAAGTTGACACAACAAGTAGAATTTGCATGGTCTGATGAGCTTGAAGAGTATTTTTGTAACATTAAAGTCATTTTGTCAGAGCTACCAACACTCATGCCTCCTTGTTGGGAGTACACATTCTTTGTTAGCTCTAGTGTTGGAAGGGAAACAATTGGTGCTGTGTTGCTACAACAAGATCCCCACAGTACAAGGATGCGACCCATCTACTTTGCTAGTAGGGTCATGAATGCTTTGGAGAGAGACTACACAGAAGCAGAACTCATGATGCTTTCTCTCATGTTTGCGGTGAGAAAGTTTAGATCCTACCTGCTACCAAAACCTTTTGTAATTCTCACTGCAGAAAATTTGTTCCCTTGGGTGTCATCTCAAATGAATCTTAGTACTAGGATCTCAAAGTGGATTATGGAGTTGCAAGAGTTTCAATACTCTTTCAAGGTAGAAGATAGTGTGCGTGCACAATTGGCAGGGATTCTCACTTATAGGGTGCACGAAAAGGAGATTAAGGTGCCTGAAGTAAAGACCCTACCATTGCCACCACCAAAAAGTATTCCTAATGCTTTTACTTTGTTCTTTGATGGAGCTTTTCGTCGAGCCACAGGAAAAGCAGGGGGAGGGCTAGTGTTGCTCAACCCAAGTGGAGAGGTGGTCATGAAAGAGAAGTTCAATCTACCAAGTTCAGCTAGCAACAATGAAGCAGAATATGACACTCTACTTCATGGTTTGAAGATGTGCATTGGCCAAGGGATACAACGCCTCATGGTAAAGGGAGATGCACTTCTCATTGTTAAACAGATTTTAGGCATTTGGGCATGCAAGAATGAAAGCTTAAGGACAAAAGTTCATGCCATTCGTAAGATGTTTAATCAGTTTGAAGAAGTGCAACTATATCATATTCCGAGGAAACAAAATGAAGATGCCGATTTACTTGCACAACAAGCAATTACATGTGTTGAGAGAGAAGTGCAGGTCATCATGGTGGCAGCAGCTGTCAAGCAACCGAGATACCAGGGATTGGAGTCATTGGCTCCCATCATTGGCTACATTTTGGAGGGTGAGTTTCCACAAGACTTCACGAAGGCTCAGAAGAGGAGACTCATGAAGAAGGCAAGTTTCTATCTCTTCCTAGAAGGCTCCCTCTATCAAAGAGGGAAGGATCAAGTGTGCAGACGAGTACCAACTATCAAGGAAATTCCAGCCATTCTAAAAGGTTTGCATGAAGAGGCATGTGGTGGTCATTTTGCCCAAGAATTAACTGTGAAGAAGATTTTTCTTTCGAGGTATGTTTGGCCAAGTTTGCATGTGGATGTTCAACATTGGTGTAAAAGCTGTCACACTTGTCAGATAAATGGAAATAGAAGGTTGGTGCATGGCCCAAGGCAAATAGTGCTGGCAAATGGACCCTTTGAAAACTGGGGCATTGATGCTATGGGTCCTCTGCCTAGGACAAAAAATGGTAAACTCTACATTCTAGTGGCTGTAGACTATATGACTAGGTGGGTGGAAGCACAAAGTGTGGCAAAGGTAAATGAGAAGACAGTGAGCAAATTCGTCTACACTCACATTTGTTGTAGATTTGGCACACCTTTGGAGATTGTTTCTGATAATGGTCCAGGGTTTAGAAAAAGATTGCTCACAGAAGTTTGTGAAGAGCTTCACATTCTACATCGTCATAGCACACCATACTACCCACAATCAAATGGTTTGGTGGAGAAGGCTAATGGTGTCATTGCAGGAATCATTAGAAAGATGGTGCAAAACAAGACAAAATTATGGGATGACTTCTTGGATGGTGCCTTGTGGGCATATCGAACCACATATAGGGAAGCCACGGAGTTCACACCATTTCACTTGGTCTATGGTCAAGAGGCTTTGCAGCCTATCGAGCTCAACATTCCAACAATGCGACTTCATGGCAAAGGAGCACAAGATGATCAAGAGGTATGGATGGATCGACTTCTTACGTTAGTGGAGCTTGAGTGGAAAAGAGAAGCAGCATATGAGTGCTACAAGAGGAAAGCCACACAAGCGAAAGAAACGCACGACAAGAAACTGAAGGACAAAGGCATCAAGGAAGGAGAGCTTGTGCTAAGGTATGACAATCGACTTGACAATCGTTTTGATGCCAAGTTTGAAACAAGATGGCAAGGGCCATACATAGTCAAGAAGGCTTTCAATTCAAGTTACTATCAGCTTATGGACTTGAATGGTAAAGAGAACTCCAGGAAAGTAAACGGGTATCGCTTGAAGCCCTATTTGAGTCGCCTTCTACCAAAGGATCTACCAAAGATCTGTCCAAAGGCCGCTGTCTTATGTAAGTATTGTTACATGAAGCATGAGTGTAACTCCAGCCAAAATTCTGAGGGGCTAAACAATGAATATCTCGTCAAGGACTCTGAAGCACTCTCTTTGGAAAAGATGCTCTATGATGGTACATGAATATACCATCATCCAGGGGGAGGGCTAATGATAGCCGTTTTTTTGACTCTTTGTAATTGCCACAGTGAGTTACCTCACCCTACCAAAATCACCCAAACACTATGGCTATCCCTACCATTTCACTGTACATAGGCGTGCGTGAGTCACGGGACTTTTCCCATATCTTCTTAAAAACCCTCAGCTAGCTAGTCACTGGGCTAGGTGAGCCAAAAAAAAAATAATAATAATAAAAATAAAAGTATATTATGGCCTCTTTGTGTGTAAATATTTCATTGTATATATGGCCTAAATATAGAGATTTTTTATAATTATTTTGGTATTTTATTTAAATATTTCTACTTAGGTGTGTGTTTTACTAAACCTATGTACACCTTCTTTCATCCTCTTACACCATAATTTTATTTTTTGCCAATATGTACATACTCTAACCTCATATTTTTCCTTTATACAAATCACTCCCACATTTTCACCCTCACCCTCGTGAAAACAAAAAATTGATTTCTACTCATTGGTTACTTTTATTATATTATTTACTTGCATACATTTTCCTCTTTCACCCAAAATAATTCAAGGAGGGACCATATCATATGATTCCAATATCTTTCCATATCCATAACTCCTCCATATTTTTATTATTATTTTTACTCATTATTCTAACACCATGTGCTCATTGAGCTAAAGTCCATGAATAGTCCATACACTAGTCCCACCATGTATATATTTCTTATTTCACCAATAATCCTCCTCCATGCATGGGTCAAGGGCAACTTGAATGCTTTGTATAATAATATGACAAAGGAGGGGCTCACTCTTGGATGCATTGTACAAATTCAACAAAGGAGGGGACCACTAAAAGACTTTTGCAGGCATAAAAAATAGGCTTTTTGGTGAGAATTTTGGCACCTATCTCCACTCCGAATTTGGAGCGGTGGTCAAAAGAGAAAATGTAGCCCACGCTCTGAATAATCACCCCAAATTTTTTCATGATTTTTGGAGCTACCAGCTGTGAGCTATGGTTTTTTTAGTGGACCCCAGTTTTCCCATGCTATGCAGCCACACTCTCTCTTCCACTTTATCATTTTCCTCTTTCACACACACTTCTCCACTCATCATCCCCATCTCTCTCACCACTCCTCTCTGCACACTACTCACCTTCTCCTCAACCTTGAAGAATAAGAGAAACCATGGTGAACTCATACCTCCCACACACAATTCCATTCCAAAATTGACCACCTAGTCTCATTTTTCCTCCTCCAAATTACCCATATCTATCAAAAAACCACAAAATTCAGCCTCTTCTCTTAAAAGACAGCATCATGGTGGTTGATTACTCAGCTTCAATTACCTTGGCTCTCAAGGAAGGTCAAGAGTGGAGAAAAAATGTACCGTCAAAGCTAGTGGACCGTCAACAAGCGTCAAAATTGGCTCTACTTAAGACACTTGGAGCATCAACCTTGTAAGAAATCCACCTTTTCTTACCTCTTAAGAGTTTTTCTTCCTTATTTGTATCCTACATGGATACTCCCATTGTAAATATTCAATTCCATTTGTAAATTAATACTAACTCTACTAACACTAACCCACTATGAAAAGTCCTATCACCTCCATTTCTCTCCTCTCTCTTTCCCCACCAACTTCTTGATAATTCCAAGCAAAAGAAATTAGATAAATTGCTGAAAATCTAACCCAACCATGGTTAGAGGAGTAACCCTAGCCTTCAAAATTGCTATAAAAGGAGGGTGTAGCTAGCATAAAAAGGGGAGCCATAAGCAAGAGCACTATGCTATAGCTTGAGAAGCCAAGCTCAACCTCTCTAGAAGGAGCTCTTGAGTGGAAGCTCATTGTCTTATGCATGTGCATGTGTTGTAATAGGGGATTAGCAAGGGAAATCTATGCCATTGTAAGAGAGAGAGTGATCATTCAATTGAGAGTAGGAAATCTATCATTTCTCCTACTAGTGTAAGCCCGACATTCGCTGAATCAAGGAGGGTGGATTTGGACTAAGCTTGGATACTTTGTCTCCCTTCCAACGTGAAGTAATGGACAACAATGATGCGTAAGTGTCTTGGTGTTTTTTTTTGTTAAGTTCTTGATAGCTTGTCTCTGGTGTTGTCATCAATCTAGCCATAAATCCCACATACTGTAAGAGGGCGACAGGGTGGAGAGGACTCCCCTGGCCTTAAGACAGTGATTGGGGTGGCTTTTCTTGTGATGTGTTGTGGTGAAATTTACGCAAGCTATGTTGAACAAGTACTAATCTCACTTTGATTTGTCATGACAGATTTGTAAGAAGGTATTAATGCAACAAGCACCCCCTCCCCCTTTCTCTCTCTTTCTCAAATATATAGTTGTGTTTGCTTGATCATCGCCGATACGTTTCAAAGCAGCCTGAGCACTATCTCTCTCTCTCTCTCTCTCTCTCTCTCTCTCGTGTTTTAGTGTGTGAGAGTATTCCATTGGTGTTAGGGTTAGTGTAAATTCCTTGCTTGTTTGTGGGTTGCTCTAACGATTCTCCTCTTTTGCGTCCTAGTTCGCTCTTAAACTAGGTGGTGCCCCTTGTGTAGTTGGGATTTGGTGGTGGGTTTGTTGTTTTGGTTTGTGTTGTGTTGTGCCCCAGCCCCATTGAGCAGCACGGGAGCCTTGAAGGGTGTCTAGAGGCCACTCTTCTTGTTGCCCGCCCCGGACCACCTCACTACGTTTTCTGATCTCATCAAGGAACCAGCTCACCTAAATCATCAACATTTCCATTTTCTATCAAAGAGAATGCCACGATACACAACTCCACACCATGCAGTCGTGACTACTTTCACTCAAGTATTGAAGTCAACAACTAGGCAAGAAATAGATCATGCGCAGTATGTGCTTACAACATTCAAGGGCACAAAGAAAGAGGAAAATATCACATATCAAATTTGGGCACTCCAGAAGTGCTAACAAGAATAACATATCATGCTATTGGAATGGCCGACAATTTGCTGCCAGCCCCAGATCAGAACACCTAGATTGTGTCACCTCAACCTTCTCCAAGGATCACTCATTCAACAGAGAGAGTGTACAAGTCAGATGAGGAATCTGCACAAAGTTCCCATGAATACCATAGCACTAAAAGCTCTGACAGCAAAGAAAGAAGGGCAAGGACTGGAGCAATGAAAAAGAAAACAGTAGCAGCTCACCAAGAGGAGCTGCAACAAAAGAAGGCCAGATTTGAAAGAGAAAAGCAAGCATACAAAAGGAGCTACCAAGCTATAGGTGAAGACCTCGAAAGATGGAGTCCGAGATATAAAGGGACCAAGAACCAAGAACCCTGCAAGGAAAGGACGAGAGGATCCCAAAGATTTCCTTGAGTGGATGTATGAAAAATTTGAATCTTTAAAGCTAAAGGAAGCTCAAGAAGCATAAAGAAAAGCAACAAAAGAAGAGGATGAGCAATAGAGACAAGTGGAAGCTGCTAAACAAAGTGAGTCACATCATGATCACGAGGAGATGTCTCCACGACCCTCGTCACCAACCACGGAACAAGAAGATCAGCCCATGCCGAGTCCAAGGTCTTCACCAACAGATAAATCCAATGAAGATGACGTAGCAAAAGAAAAAGATCTTGAACAACACGAAGAAGCAAGTTTTGAACAACCCAAGAAGCTGAAACAGCTAAAGTAGGATCTTTCTCTACGATAGCTCAACTAGCAGAAGCAGCCGAGGCATCCGCAAAGCCTCAAGGAGGAGAAGTAGAACCACCTCCATGGCCACAAGAAAAAGCCATTGCACCAACAAAAGAGACACAAACTAAAATGGCCCAAACTTCTAAACAACCCCAGCTCAAGCCATAAGATTGGGAAACAAATGATGAGGTCATCATGCAAGTGAATGAATATGCAAACCAAATGCAGCCGATGACAGATAAGATGCGAACATAAGCACTTAGCCGTAGTGCCAAGGCTAAAGAGCTGGAGCAAGTGATTGATGCTCTACAAGGAGAGCTAGAAGACAAAATGAACATCATTGAAGATCTTCAAGGACAGATTACAGAGCTGAAAAATGAAGCAGCAATACACTAGATTGCAAAGGAGAAACAACAAAAAGAGATGGAAGAGCTGGGAGAGCTCCTGACAAGTTATCTGATGCATACAAGAGCAAAGATCAACAACTAACAGAAGTAACCAATGGACTTTTAGCCACAAATCTGTCAGTACAAAAGGTCCAAGTGCAGCTAGATGTAGCTAATGCCTCTTTGCAGTACTCCGAGCATTGGATCAATGATTAAGTGGCATTTCTAAGACAGATAAGATAAAACCCCGTTGTAGCCTCAATCAAGTAGCCTAAATCAAGGGAACAATGAAGTTTACAAGACTTTAGAAAAAAGGAACAAGGACCTTGAACTTAAGCTGAAGCTGGAACAAACGCGAAGATGAAACCTTGCATTGATGCAGGTTCAAAGAGAAGAGCAGTTGCTCAAGGAAATAGAGGAATTAAAGAGAGTGAATCAGCTGCTATGAGAGGGACAAACAAAAATTCAGGATGAAGCAGGAACCTCTGAACAACCAACCATCAACATACCCTCAGTCTCTTTTGTGGATATGGAAATACAATCGTTAGAAGGGCTTGCAGGAGAGTTAGATTTCAAGTACCAATCATAGAAGCCGAGCAAGTGCCAATGGTCCATCTTTCTAAAGCTGAGGAAGATGCACTAAAAGAGAAGATTGTCCAAGAAATAGATGCTGAATGGAAAGTAGCAATGGATTGGGAGTTGAGATTTCTCCACTCAGTAAATGTAACTCAACTCACTCCCAACCAAATCAATGGTCAATGGCATTAGCAATCACTGCCCTACCCATTGATAAAAGTGGAGCTACTACAAGTTAAAGAAAGACTTTACAAAGATATGCAGGCAGAAGGCTTAGATGATATCCATCAAAAGTGGAGAAAAACTTGGTTGAACAAGAACTCTAAATACCTCATTCTATTCACAAGAGCACATGTAGCCCTACAAAAGGACCCTACATTCTGTCCTGTACCAAGGGTAAGGACATGGCAGGCATACGATGCACTGAAGAAGAAGAGGCCAACATGGATGAATTACCCACGACTACCAGCAGGGACCAGCAAACGGAAGAATACATGTTGAAAACCCTAACGAACGTCATGAAATTCTTCATTCTAATTTGTAATGCTTTGTAAGATTTGCAGAATGTTGCTAGCCTACATTTAAACTTTTCATGAGCCTGAGTAAGCCGGAGCACCATGGATGTCTTTCCTCGAAGGCAACAAAGGTCTATGTTATTCTTTAAGTAGACAACCTTCAGAAGAACTCCTCTACGGCTTCTATGCTAGATGTATGCTTCTTCCATCTAGCAATATGTTGGCATTTGAAGAGGCATTCGATACAGGTTTCTTCACATGGAGAAAAAAGATATTTGGGCCAGTGATAAGAAACCTTACATCAAGGTTTGTTGTCTATTTAGGCATTGAACTTAAAAATAGAGTCACCATGCAGTTTTTGAAAGTCCCAGACAAAGAAAGACAAATTATATATGAAAAAGCCCTACATGTGCTTAAAGACCACCTCACTAGCCATCAACCTGAAGACTACTTCAGTCCATGAAGCTGTGTCAAGGGATGACACTGTCGAGGAGGGGGGGAATGTTAGCAGCAAGCTAACTCAGATAACATTTTTTGGAGCTTTTATTGTATAAACACTTATTATTTTGATAAATCAAGAATATTGTAACTCCTACTTTCCAAATAAACAGTGTAATTGATGAGCCGGGGCTACAAGCTTCCAAATTGTATCAACCTCTCTTTAGTTAGAGCTCCAAGATTATTAGTTTTGACCACAGAAACCTTGGCTAAGCTATAAAAGCAAATTTTTGTAAGTACTTTTTAAGTTTTTGGATAATAGAACAGTGTGAGATAACGACGCTCACTTCTCGCGCTTCCTACTCCCTTCCCCATTGTCACATTGTAGTGCCGTCTATTGCATTGCAACCGCAGGTAAGAGCTCTATGCGTTGATGTAAGCATTTCATGGTAATATGTAGCTTTTGGCATCACCGACCTATGGCTTAAATTCATCATAAGTAGGATTTAAGCTTGAAAATCATAAAATAAGTATAGGTGGGGTATTGAGGTATCATTGCTAAGCATTTAGATGCATTCTGGGTCAAAAACAACTAGGTCATAAACTCACTATTGATAATAATCGCGATTTTTGCACTTGACCTAAAGAAGGTTTGAGACCATAATTATGTGTGCTTAGGTCTTATAAACATTTCCTAGAAGTTTTGTAACCATTGGATGTCATTTGATGTTGAAATGGCTATGATTTGTTTACCAATTAGCGACTAACTTTTGGTGATTTTTGTCTTTTGAGTGTAGCTTGAGTTAGATGCGAGTTGTCTGTTGTTTTCCAAGAGATTGACAACCTCTTGTAGCCTCTATGCATTAGTCAAGTCAGCTTCGTCCCATGGATTGACAATTATATTTGTGGTTCTTGCTATATTTACAATAAGATAGGAGTGAGGTTAGACACCCGTCCCACACTCTCCCTCCTGCAAAAAGTCGGCCTCCTTCTTGGCATGTGGGAGTCCTCTTCCACTTTTTGTTCACCCCGTCTATTTTAAACTGTTGGTTTTCGTGTGTGATGGCCCCCCCCATAGACTTGCCTTGAGCCCCACACCCTCCGTGTGAACTCCCCCTTCAAGCGGGTCACCGACGGCGCGGCCGGTGCACTCACCACTTGGTCTTGAGAAAACTTGCACGAGACATGGGCCCCCATTGTCCTATCATGTCATCATCTACCTCTCGTTGGCAGGGACGCGAAACGTGCCACCGTGCGCCTCTGAACTACCGTCCATGACGCCCCACACACCACCGCATGCAGCGCTCGCAGGCCCGCCATCGACAACACTCTTTGGAGCTTCACCCCTTCACCTTGTGATACCAACTGGCACCCACACTTCAACATATATACCCCTACATTGAGATCCTACCTTGTGAATGTGGGATAAGAGGACGCCACGTGGTAGTAGCCCGTCAACCAGCCTCCCAAAGCCTCCAAAGCACCAAAAAGAACAAAAAACTCAACTTAATTCAAAAAGACACTTTTTGCCCTCATTGCCAATGCATGGCATTTGACGCTTGAGGACGTAACTGACAAACCGCAAAATCGTGACTGTAGAATCAGTTTTTGACTTTGTTGTGGGAAAACGCCGCCATTTTTTTGAACTTTCGAAGCATCTCAACTGGTGCCACCAAAACGACAAAAAATCATCAGCTACCACATTTCATCTAACTGGTACCAGCTTGAATTTGCAATAGCTTCATGCTTCGGACCCCAATCAACGGGCTGTCACTTCTTGTGGCCTTCACTTCCCACACAAAACACATACAATCCTTGGCTGAGCTTCAAAATCATCACATGGCACATCTCCCGAGGCGTCCAACCCGGCACCAACCTGGCCCCTGTTGAAACTTTGACTGGCCGTAACTTTGTATCCGTAGCTCGGATGGACGATTTTGAAAAGACTGACACGCTTCATAAATCAAGTACTACACACCCATAGCTCCGAACAAACCAAATATCAAGGGTATTCCATAAGGGATTAGATATTGGGACAAGGACCAAAAACCACCTCATCACGAAGAAAACTGGGTGAGTCTGCTAGAGATTGTGCAACTTGAATGAAACAATACATTGCCAGGTGCCAAAAGCTAGAGATACCGGCAGAAGAATGACTAGTATCATTGTTTCTAGAGGGAATGCTAAACAAATAACTTCATGATATACTGTATAGCCAGAATCATACAACCCTAGAAGAGTGTGTGTCACATGCTATTGACTTAGGACACAATTTTCATATTCTCAACAAAGAGGATTTCCCTAAGGATAACCAAAGTGAGAAAACCACATCCATTAAACCAACACAAGTGGGAATGGCTGCTGCAACACCACTTTAAACCATAAAAGACATGCTCAAAAGGATGAATGACATGATGAATAACATACAAAAAGCACATATGAGAGGACCAGTGCAAGGGATACCTCAACAGGGACAACCAATTAGGCCACAAAAATGGTGTGCAATCGAGGGTAAATGGACTAACCATGAGACCAATGAGTGCTATCACCAACCAAAGTATGATGGGAATGTTCAGTATGTTCCTATGAGGCCACAAGGAAAACCCATGTATAGATATCAACCTAACATGGCCCCAGCTCAAAGACCACCGATGAGTATGGAAAGACCTCAACCGGTGTTGGGTCAAAAACCTCCATATCCAGGACATAATGCAGTGCCTGTAAAGTACATGCATCTAGAGGGAGTCATAGATGAATAAGCACTAGTGCCTGTTACACCCTATGTTGAGCTTAGATCATCTACAGTAATGGTGGAAGGAGATTGGTACCATTCACATCCACCACCAATGGAAGAGCCTGTGACTTATGCTCCACCAGAGCTTGCACCAATGTATTATGTAGCTAATCAAGGTGTCAGACCTCCTATGATAAGACCCAAACCAAGAACGGGAAACTGTCATAACTTTGGTGCAGATGACCATTGGAAAAATGAATGCCCAGAGCCTGACAAGAACCTCAAGCTAGTTGAAGCCTATTGCATACAATGTTGCAAAAAGGGAGGACACTTCCCAGAAGATTGTCCAAAAAATGCTTTAAACAAGGGTAAAACAATAGTGAACGTAGTCCAAGTGATACCTAGTAGCTCATCTGTGAGTGAACTGATTGTTCCAATCAAGGTAATCACCACAGCCCAAGCTAAGAAAAAGAAACATAACTCCTTTGATGATTCAGAGAATACAAAATTGCCTCTCAAAAGACCAAAAGAAGTAGAAGCAAAAGGTATGAGCTAAGAAAACAGAAAAAACGGGCTAGAATGGAGGAGAAAGCAAAGAATCTATTCCACAAAAAGGTGAAAGAAACTGGAAGCGAAATTAAAAAACCACCGTGAAATATGGAGGATCAATTTTGGTTGATAAAATTTTTGAGCCTATTAATGCAGCCTTGGAAGCCTACCAAGGAGGTCTTAAGGCAAACCAAAACATGGAAAACAAATGAAAAACTATCCTTCTCCAAACATGGAAGCAGCTAAGCTTGAATCTTATCAAAATTTGGTAAGAATCATGCAAGAAATGCTGGAAAAACAAAAACCCAAGCTCGAAAGTATGACAAAACCAGAGGAGCTTGTGGTAAGAGACAATCAAGAAAAATCCAAAGTGGTTGTAGAACCCCGCCTTGAAACGATAGAGCCCAAACTTATAGTGTCGAACAATGAAGATGCCTTAGGCGGAATTCCAATCATAGAAGAAGACTGGCCAAGACACTTATGGGAAAAAATTAGAGAGATCAATGATGGGAGCCTAACTCTTAAGTCAGCAGATCCTATAGAGGAAGTTTGTTTAGACAATCTACCTCCCGATACGGACATGGATGTGCAATCCTTGTATGGGGATTGCGGATTTGAAGCTTCAGGAATGTCTAAACCATTGACCTTGAAAACACTACCCTCTTACTTGAGAGATAACGAAGATGAATCCATAGTGTGTAATACCACTCAAGTAAAAAGAGTGGAACAAACCCTAGAAGTAGACAAAAATCATTCCATCACTCTACATTCATCCAATGCACTCTTACTTTGGGAGTACTATTAAAAATTAGACCATATTTATGGAATGATCTATAGAAAACTCCAGAGAAGGTGGGGGTAATGACGCTTATTGATTTTTTTTGGAAGGTTGAAACACGAAATGGATAAAAGAGATTTGATCTATTCCAATGAACAAAGTCGGAGAATACTACGAAGGGGAAGAAGGAAACACGACCCTTCTAGTGAAATATAATGACATAGAAACCATGGAGATACTGGATAGTGGGGCAGTCAAATCCATAGCGACAAAAGCAGTATGGGAATCCTGGGGACAACCATCCATTAGACAAACTCGAATGAAATTGCAATTGATTGATGGACATATCAAAAGACCCTTAAGACTGCTTGAAAAGGTGATAGTTAATTCCTGTGGGATTGAATATCAACACAATTTTGCCATAGTAGACTTTGGGAAGAAACTCAATTACAAAATCATATTGGGAAGACCTTTCATGTGACAGGTACAACTCATCCAATATTGGGGAAACAATTATCTGTACTTGAAGCAAGTGGGATCAATAACAAGCGTTAATCTAAAAGATCACACTTATAGAGATGTCATGAAAACGCCAATACAAGAGTTTGATTCAGTCTCTTCGGTTGAAACTAAGCTTCCATCTTGGTTGAACAAAGACACTCCTATTTGGATGCGTGGAGCTTCAGAAAATGGGAGCTTAAAACGAGAAAAGTGTATCTTAGAAAGGGATTTCACGGATGAAGCCCATGTACCTAAACCCTTTCCAGAGCATTTGTTTGAGCCATTTGAGTGGACTCAAATTTTAGCCACAATGTATGTTTGTGTGAATACATCTATGCCACTCAATTTTTCAATGAGGACGACTATGACATAATGCCCATACAAATGGTCTCAACCCTCCATATCGAAGAAAAAATTTGGGAAACCAAGGACTTGATGAAAGCTCAACAAGTCTTTTTAGACCTCTACTATGATGCAACCAATGAGTTAGAAGAACACTCAGCTACCTCAGATGATTCAGGGTTGGAAAAAGAACATGTGAGAGCTAAGCTACTCATGAAAGGGAAGGATCCCTAACTCCGAGCAAGATTTTCCGAGAAATCTCTAAACTAAGCAAAAGAGCAAGCTACAATAACAAAAAAGAAAGGAGCTCTCTTAATTTTTAGCACACAAACCAAGGAAGCGGGTAGAGGTGTTATTTTTCACGTGATTTCAATATTTTGTTGTAGCTTATATATATACAATCACTAATAAGTAGACACTAAGCTAGCAATGCCCAAAATTGAAATTTTGTGACATGTCAATAGAAAGATATATAGTGCTATTACAATGTATGCAACTTCAGGACGATTGTCTATGAGTTGCAAGTCCCGTAATATGCAAGTCTAATGAGCTAGTGATGGCTGTAAAATAGAAATATTTTCTATGGACTATAATAGCATAAGGACTAAAATAAACAATTATAAAGATACTAGCAATTTGGCACAAGCATGAGTCTTACAAACACTTTTGATTGTGTCCATTCCAGAAGCCTTTTTCTCAATTTTAGACCAATTTGTATTGTGTAAAGCCAGAAACCTCTTTCTTAGAGTAGTGGTAGAACGATCCCATAAAAAAGAATAACTTTTCCTATTTTAGGTGTAGTTACAAATGTAGGGCCCATGAAAAATAGCTATAAATAAAAAATTTAGCATTAGAACACAAGGCTAGATCCACATTAACAAAAACAAAACTGTTTTGACAAACTCTCCTATAAAAAAGAGCTTCTCATTGTTTTTTTATTTTTTTCAACATCATAACTTTCTATTGGATTGACACAACTAGGTTTGGTATGGGTGCAAGATTGTTGTTTCTACTAATAGGGTGAGTAATTTTGTCACAAGAAGCCATCATTCCTCCCCCTATTATTCCCATACTGTGAAGTATGGCAACATCCTGTGCTTCTATTGTCTTGTCTTTGCTTAGCTAGCTAGGTTTGACATTGGAGATAGGGGGAATATTGGCCTTTGTAGCCCTCGTACACAAATGCCAGCTGTTTACAAACTTAGCTAGGTGCATTTGTGTGCGAGAGCTGCAAATACCTATAGTCCTCCTACCTCCAATGTCACGCCTCTATTGGATCCATGTTTGGGAAAGGTCTACCTCAACTTAACCTTGAGTTGATTGAAAATCAAAATTATTGGACTACAAACATTTGAAAAGGGAATAAATATCGATAAAATATTAAAAAAATAGTTCAAAAGTCCTACAAATTTGTAAGTTTTACTTGTACTTCTGGTTTTCATGTTTACAAGGAGGAAGCTCAATGGTTTAACCGAAAGAGAATAACCGACTTTCTTGAACATGACGAGGCTCTCAAATAGAATCGCATGGACACATACCAATAACAGTGTTTTCAGATGGTGTCCGAGACCAGGGCTTGCCAAAAACACACTTTTGTAATTGAAGAAATAAGGGTATACTAAAAACTAGTCGATTGTTAGGTCAAAATTGAAGCATTTCCTAGTTTTCTTATTGTTCAAACCATGCTCAAAATCTAGCTAGAATGTTGAAATTCCAACTCGTAGGTATCTTCATTTAGCTTGAACTTTCCTCCAATTTGGAGACTCATCAAGGGATCAAGATGCAAAACTTGAACATGCATATAGAGTAGGTAGACAATCTTTGATTTGCATCGAGCTTTCGTTTTGATGCCTTCGTCATATTTGCAGGAGTAGGTCATTTGTAGGCTGGTTGCAAAGAGAGGGGACCATCAGAGTGATTGTGGGGCACCCCCTTATTTATTGTGATGTAGCCATGCACATAGTGCTTTTCCATCTGCTAACACTAGCAAGAGACACCATCTGTTGGGAGATATAGCTATGGACTTAATTTGTATCCTCTAGATTCTTCCCTCTCTTATGACTTGTGCCCCTTAGGATTCTTCACCCTTTGTGCCAATTGTGCCCCTTTGGATTGTTTATTCTTTGCCCTGTGCCCCTTAGGATTCACCACTTGCATCGCCTTCATGAAGCTAGTGCAGATTCTTCATGAAGCCTAATATCATTCCAAAACCATAACACCTTCTATCTTCAAAGCTCACCGTGTTGAGATTGTGTTATCACGATCACTATGGGAATGAATAATCTACATGATAGTGTAAACCTTTCAAAATATTCTTGGTGGATCCACATATGGCATGCATCCTCGCAAGTCACCGGCCTACTGTTGTGCTTCCTTGAGTGTCAGGTTGCAAACTCTCTCTCTCTCTCTCTCTCTCTCTCTCTCTCTAGCACCACATGTCTGTGTATGCTCTTAAAGTCAATTCAAGGCACATGAGAAAACACATGCACACACGTACACACACTCAATTTCTCCCTCCCTCCCTCTCTCTCTCTCTCTCTCTCTCTCTCTCTCTCTCTCTCTCTCTCTCTCTCTCTCTCTCTCTCTCTCTCTCTCTCTCTTTAAAACAAATCGCACCAATACTTATATAAGCAAGACAAAAAGTTCCTGAAGTACAAAGTCACCCATGATTCCAATTTTCAACACCAAAAAAGAGGTGGAGGTCGTGATCTGTCAAAGGAAGCTTCCTCAACTTAGGAATGTCTGATGTCAGTAGCTAGTTGTAGCAACAAAGACCACAAAATCCAGACGTTTTGCGCCTGCTAAAGAATTGTGGACCCCCCATGAATGAAGAACAACATTGATTTATTGCACTAGGCTCAATAAGCAGGATCATCATCGGCTGGTGCATCCTTCTTGGATTGTAGGTTGCCCTCATTAGGTTGAGGAGGGATAGGGGAGGTGGCTTGTTGTTGTTGTCAAGCTTGGCATCCACATTGTAGTTGGGATCAAGAGACTTCTTGATTCTTGCCCTGCCTGCTTCAGCCATGCATTGAAGGCCAGCTCAGCTACGACTGCCCATGCACAAACCAAACGTCCCACCCATAGCAGTGTCGACCCAAGTCCACCACCTTCCCCATCCTTCTCCTTCTTGTCCTTTACTTTTTTTCGCCTTTTTTTCGGATGATAGGCATATTCTCTCTCTCTCGCTAATCTCTCTCTCTCTCTCTCTCTCTCTCTCTCTCTCTCTCTCTCTCTCTCTCTCTCTCTCTCTCTCTCTCTCTCTCTCTCTCTCTCTCTCATCCTGCACAAATGAGCCGTTCGCAAGCTCTCTTTGGCAAAAAAGCGCAGCTTGGCCTAGCTTACCCCACCACACCCCTGTCTTCCCATGATCAACTACGTGAACGACTGCATGCATTGGAATGAAGACCAACCGCAAAGGTGCTGATTAGTTATAGGCCAATGCTCTTGCATGGAGCTAAATGCGATAAGGGCTTTCTGATGGCATCCTTTGACGCCAAAATGCCCAATCAGAATGAGACTCGTTTGCTGTAGACGACAACCATCAAACGGGAGGTCCTCATACTTGAAAAAGCAAGTGAAGGTGGATATAGGACCCACGGCAAGATCCTACTAATGCCCTTGCATAGTCTCGTTGCATGACCGACCAACCAGGCGAAACCGAGCAAGCAAGACAAGCAAGCAGCCCATATAATTGCATTGCCCGATAGCCATCAATATGAGTATGCTGGTCTTCTTCTATTGAATGTTTCCTAGTCCAAGCTATCTGCACAGATGGGACGATCACCGCCATTATGCAAAACACCAGAGACAAAATCCATGAAAAAGCAATAAGCAATGCCTCTTGCAAAATGGACGCTCTTTATGCTTTATCAGTCATGATGACGAGCCCTTCTTCAAGGGCTTCATTTGCGGTACATGTGATTGGTGTCCCAATGTGTGACTACTTTTAAAGAAGGAAATGGCCTTCTGAGCATGCTTTCCATGAATATTCATACTGATCGTGGCTTGGCATGACCACATAGAGCATCCTCCCATAGGCGGCCTCTTAGCCGAGAAATGCATGGCCATAATCTCATTGCTGTGTATCATCTAAATGCTACAGACCAACAAGAGCACCTAAAATGGGAGCCTTGAGCCGGTTGAAGAGTCCTTTGGACTGGCTATGACAAATTTGGACGTTGGAGGTGCCTCAGGAGACGGCTTCTGTCATGGAGCTGCAAAACCAACCTATGGTAAGTCATGCTTTAACTCCTTTATAATTGCTTCTGACGGGTCTATGTGGGCTGCTCTGGCTATTAGCTCTCTATCACGTGCTCTCTCCCTCTCTCTCTCTCTCTCTCTCTCTCTCTCTCTCTCTCTCTCTCTCTCTCTCTCTCTCTCTCTCTCTCTCTCTCTCTCTCTCTCTCTCTCTCTCTCTCTCTCTCTCTCTAGCACCGCGCGTTGGTGCGTGCACTTTACAACAATTCAAAGCAGTGCTCGAAAAAACTTTTTTTCCAAAAACTTGGCAGACCTATGTATGTGAAACAACAGACGTAAAATTTAAATTGATAAAATTTGAAGATTTTACACCGAAGTACACTTCAAATATAAAGTTTAGAGGTAAATTTCAAAATTTCTAGGTGGGATTGCACTAAACCTAGGTTTTCTCGAGCACTGGTTCAAGGCAGTCTCTCTCTCTCTCTCTCTCTCTCTCTCTCTCTCTCTCTCTCTCTCTCTCTTTCTCTCTCTCTCTCTCTCTCTTTCTTTTGCACTTTTTGACAGTTCAAGGGCAGGGTTAACTCTCCTCGTTGGATAGATCTTTAAGGTCTTGTGGGATAGTTTCCTACGACGTTAAATTCTCTTCTTCTCGGGGTGGGGGGGGGGGTGGTGGTGGTGGGTGTGTGTGCGCTAATAAAAAGAAGAAAATGGTATAGCTTTTCAATCGCCCAAGTGTGGTAGATTGGTTATTCCATTTCCCACTTGAATAACAGGTATTGAGTTCACCTCTCCTCATTGGATAGATATTTAATGTCTCTTGGGATAGTTTCCTAAGATGTTAAAATTATCATCTTCTTCTGCTCTCTCCTTTTAGGCAAAACCATCTCCATTCAAATTCGAGGAGAAATTCCGCCAGTAACCTTTGCCTCTCAGAACTGACAAAGTTAGAATCTCCATAAAGAAACTAGTAAAAGTTTGTTGATTTGCATGAGGAGCAATGTTTTGGAAAAATGTGTCTCAGCTTAATATCGTGTCGTTTTCAATTTCAAAAATGCTGGTTGAGAGCAAGAGGAAAAGGAGAAATTCCGTCCCAAAATAGAGAAAAATAGTGCAAAAAATAAAAAAGGTAACCTAATTTGCTAAAATTTCCTCTTGGCAAATTCAAGGAAAGGAATTTTGTATGTTTGGAAAAATGATATTTCCTGAACATTTATGAGCAGCTATAAACCTAAATATGGTGCCTATGGCCATTAAGTCCCTAATTATAGCTTTGCGAGAAAGTGACCCATTCATCCTTAATCGATCTAACAAGATGGATGGGGTAATAAGTTTGTACTTTGGAACCTTTGAGAGAAGCTTATCATAAGCAGCCTCATCAAGCAAAACCATAATATTGTGGAGATTCTCCTTCTACTTTTCCTTGCTCCATTTCTTCTTCTTCTGCTTGCCCAATTCCGCCTCCTTCGTTCTTTATCTCTCTCTACCCACTGCGCATCGGCGTGCACCCTTGAAGGTACTTTAGATGGCAGGCATGAGTTGTGGCAAAAACAATTCCGTATATAAACCGCCATGAGAGCCTCTCTCTCTCCCTCTCTCTCTCTCTAGCACCACACACCGACGTGCATCCTTGAAGGCAGTTAGATGGCAGGTAGGTGTTGCAATAGAAACATTGCAGAATACAAACCATCGGGGAAGAGAGTCTCTCTCTCTCTCTCTCTATCTATCTATCTAACTAACTAACTAACTATTTATCTCTCCACGCACGAACGTGCACCCTTGACGGCAGTTTAGATGGAAGACACGTGTCGTGACAGAAATGTTGCCGAATACAAACCGTTGGGGAAGATTAGTTGCAACACGGGTGTGTTGGGAAGTTGGCAACGCATGTGGAGGCGGCCAACACTGAGTGCAAGGAGAGTCAATTTCAGACGAGGTCCCTTATCCTTGCATTCCACCGGTGTTCCAGCAAATCCATTGAGGACATTTAACCTACATTTTTTGCAGCTTAAATACATTTTCGTAAACTTTCAGTTGGATTTTCTCCTTCTCTATTATAAGGCTAAGTTGAGGCACACTTTTCTCGAGCACTGCATTCCACCCTCATGTTCACACTACTCGCTCGGACTATAGGTTGCTCGAAAAACTTTGCTCGATGTTTGGTAAAACTCCATGAAAGGAGGGGAGGAAAAGTTTTTTGACTTTCCTAACCAGAAACCAAGAAGATGGAAATGGTATAGACAAAATAGAGACACTAGAAATGTGAAAGCTAGACCTATGCCATCAATCTCCAGTAGAACATAGTTACTAGTGCAGATAGATGCACATGATTGTGTCAAGAACAAAATCACTAGCAGATATCCTTCAAAGGAAAATCCAAAAATGTCAAGAAAAACGAGAAAGGAAACTCAAGCAAAGACAAAGAAACAGGACAAGAAGTCAACCATGACACAAGTTGAGCGAAAAAAAGAAGTATCAAGAGTTGAAAAAACTCTAAAGGAGATATATACAACCGAAATGGAAAGCAGAGAAGAGGATGGTAAAGATGTAATGAGTGTTCCATCCTGTTACAAGAAATATAATCTCCAAGATCAAAAAATCATAGTCGAAGAACCTATTAGAGAACTACGAAAACAGGGCGAGTCCTACGGACGACCTGAAAACGTAAAAAAGATAGATTTGGCTGAACCAAGAGAAGAAGCTAGGCTTGTCTACATTGCAAATGACCTAACAAAAGAAGAAGAAGAGATTTTATTAAGCTTAAAGAATACTGAGATATCTTTTCTTGGTCTTATAAGGATCTCAAGGGTGTTGATCTAAAAATCTACTCTCCAAGATTGAAAATCAAAGTCGAACAACCTGTTAGAGAACTAAGAAAATAGGGCAAGTCCTACGAAGGGCCTGAAAATGCAAAAAAGATAGATTTGGCTGGTGAACCAAGAGAAGAGCTTAGGCCTACCTACATTGCAAATGACCTAATAGAAGAAGAAGAAGAGATTTTGTTAAGCTTACTGAAAGAATACCGCGATATCATTGCTTGGTCTTACAAGGATCTCAAGGGTGTTGATCTAGAAATCATCCAATATACCATATCCATGAGAGCTGATGCAAAACCAAGTAGACAAAGGCCATACACATACAATAAAACATTTACCAGAAAGATCAAAGAAGAGATTGAAAAACTAAAGTAAGCCGAATTCATTTATGAAATTGAACACACACAGATTGGGTGTCTCTAATTGTGGTAGTACCCAAGAAAAATGGAAAACTACGAGTATGTGTCAACCGCAAGAAAGTGAATGCAGCTGCCATTAGAGACAACTTTCCTCTTCCAATCACTAAGCATGTTTTAGAACGAGTTGCAAGAAAAGAAGCTTACAGCTTCTTAGATGGCATTTTGGGATAGAATCAACTTTTGGTTGACCCAAAGAATTAGCATAAAACTGCTTTTGCAACAAAATGAGGTATTTTTGCCTATTGGGTTATGCCTTTTGGGTTAACTAATGCTCCTGCCAACTTTCAAAAATTGATGATCCATGATTTTAAAGAATATCTCAAGAATTTCTTGGAAGTATATATAGATGAACTATGCGTACACTCATCAATCCAAACTGATCATTTTGAACACCTCAAAAAGGTATTCGAAAAATGTAGACTTTATAGGATTTGCTTAAATCCTGAAAAGTGCACATTTATGGGTAGACAAGGAAAAATTCTTCGACATATAGTGTCTAAAAATGGCATAGCTAATGATATGGATATAATTTATGTCATTGTTGGTTTTCCTAGACCAACAACAGTCAAGGGGGTTCAAGCCTTCATGAGACACTATGGATATTACAGACAGGTCATTTACATGTACGCTATAATTGCAAAACCCATGTATAACTTGATTACACACTTTGAATGGACTGAAGAGTGTGAAGAATCCTTCATGAATCTTAAGCAATCTCTCACTTCAGCTCCAATACTGAAAGCACTAGATTGGTATAAGATATTCCACATACATGTAGATGCTTCCAATTTTTCCATTAGGTGTATACTAGCTCAACCAGGAGACGGGAAAATTGATTTTCCTATTTCTTATGTTAGCCCACAACTAAACATGGTGGAAAATAATTATACCACCACAGAAAGGGAAGGATTAGGAATGATCTATGCCGTAAAAAAGTATAGACATTACCTATTAGCCAACAAAGTTGTGTTCTTTGTGGACCACCAAGCCTTATTGTACTTGGTCAACAAGCCATGTAGCACAGGAAGAATAGTGAGATGGTTCATCATTCTTCTAGAATTTGATTTCACTGTAGTTGTGAAACAGGGCACCACTCATCAAAGAGCAGATCATTTGTTTAGGATTGTTTGAGGGGAACCACCTAAAAGAGTAGATGATGATCTACTACATGCATATCTATTCTCTGTGGAAATGATACCTTGATGGTCGGAAAATATGGTATCATTCATGACAATAGCTCTAGTGGATTCGCAAATACCACTTCATATTACAATCGGATTAATTCACCAATCAGCTATGTATCAATTACTAGTTGGTAGGCTATAAAAAAGAAATGGAGATGGAATATTGCTCGTATGTATTAATCCTGAAGAGAAATCCCAATACCTAAGTCAAACGCATATTACCATAGTAGGACTTCACTTTGCGGAAGACCAAACTATGCAAAGGATCTTGAGATGTGGAGTATTTTGGCCAACTATGAGGAGTGATGTTCGCTCTTTTGTAAGGGATTGTCCTCAATGTCAAAAACAAACACACATACATCATGTCACATTGTTCCAAATGTCGCATGTTCCTAAGTGGAGTAACTATCTAGTTACTTACTTATCAAACCGAACATTTCTTGAGGATATGAATAAATGCCGTCAAAAAGCAATTGAAACTAAAGCAAGAGATTATGCTCTTATAAAAAACAATTGTATTGGAGTGCGAAGGGCCAACACTTGCATCTTTGTGAAAATGAAGACGAATATATTCCTATAATAGAACAAGCACATGCTGGACTAGCTGGAGGTCACTTTTTTAGTGAAACCACCCCAAGAGAAATATTAATGGTAGGCATATGGTGGCCAACACTTTTTGCAAATGCCAAAGAATATGTTCGGAGATGTGATGCTTGTCAACCAAAAAAATTGCCACCACTTGTAGATAGCATGCCCTTAAGACCAATGATGGGTGCTAGTGCTTTCGCAAAATGGGGTATAGAATTTGTTGGGCCAATACAACCACATTCTCATAGAACTCAAGCTCAATACATTATTGTAGCTACAGACTATTTGACCAAGTGGACTGAGGCTAAAGAAACTCAAAAGAATGATACAAGAACCACTGTTGCATTCTTATATGAGTATGTATTCACAAGATATGGACTACCAATAGAAATAGTCAATGATAGGGGAACTCATTTTCTCAATGAGGTAATTGAGTATCTGCTTAATGAATTCATGGTCATTCATAACAAATCAGCTTCTTATCACCCACAAGAAAACGAGCAAGCTGAGCATACAAATAAAATTCTTAGCTCGGTATTGACTAAAGTGGTTAGTTCAGGAAGGACAAATTGAGAAATGAATCTTCATGCAGCTCTATGGGCTTATCGAGTTTCATTCAAAACATCTTTAAATGCTACACCCTTTAACCTTGTTTATGGTCTTGATGCCATATTGCCAATAGAGTTTCTATTGCCGACACTAATGGTAGCTAAGGATCTTGAGTGGATTGGACATGAATTATCAGAGAGACTTGAAGATTTAGAAAAGCTAGATGAGCAAAGGCTAACTGCTGTAGCTCACATCTATGCTCAAAAGCAAAAACAAAAATAGTTTTTTGATTCCCATCTAATTAAAAAAATATTCAAAAAAGGGGACTTAGTTTTAGTCTATTCCCTTAAGCAACACATTCCCAAGTATAAGAAAAAGGCAAACGAACCATTTATCATTGAAGATGTGTCTCCAAGTGGAGCAGTTAATTTGTCCATCCTAGATGGTGAACCGATGGCTAATAGGATTAGTGGATGTCGTTTAAAGAAGTAAAATTTTCCACTAACCAATAAACTGCTAGAAAGAATGCATGAAGCTAAGGAAAGGAAGATAAAATGACAGCAGGTTATTGATGAAATCCAAGAAGAAGCTTGGCCTAGGGTACTCAAAAAGAAAGCTACTCTCAAGAATCAACAAATACCTATTCCCATCAACACTCTGGAGATAGATGGCCGACAATGGGAATTACGGAGATGATGAATGGTTAGATGGAATGGACCTTCGCATCAAAGTACAACTCAATAATCATAGCACAAATGCTTTGGTCGATATAGGAGCTAGAGTCAATACAATCAGTTATTCCACGTACAAAAAGCAACAAGTCAGTCTTTGACAACAGGAATAGTGACTATCAAAGGATGCAATAAGAACCCAACACCAACATTGCGAGTAGTCAACTTGAATGGGATAGTACATGGATGTTTATGTCCTCATCAATTTGTATGCTTACCAGATGAACACATGAATGAGACAATGATTCTTGGAATTCCCTGGATGCGGACATACAAGGTAGTACCAGACTGGGATACAAATCAGCTCAAGCTATCACCTAAAAAGGAAAACAACTCATTGTTTTAATCGCACCAAGAAAAGAGGAATAGAAAGGAAGCTATCAGCAAAGCAAACCACAAAGCAATCAATCTTCTCCATCATCTTAACTAGTAAATGCTCCAAGTAGCATGCAAGGAGTCATGCAAATTTGGGTACCAAAAGCACAGCTTAATGACAAGCCGATTCAAATCTGGGTGCCTGTAGGGAGATGATGTAGCACAAACTAATCGCAACCCACACAAAATTATCAAATCCGTGGATCCGACAACCCGGCTAGGGCATGGAAGCACGAGCATCGGATGAATGGAATAGAGGATTCAAGAGATCACCTCTCCATTGCAAACGTAGAGATTAATGATGGCAAGACTAACTCTAAATCTACTCTAATCACTAATCAATTAATCTCCTACACACATCAAGTCCACCGAAGTCCGACTTGCCATAGAATAGAAACCCCAAGCACACTAATGATAAGTACACACTAATTACCACATGTCAATTAAGGCACTTCATCAATAGCTTACACACACAAGGTGAATGGTGCTAGAGCTTCATAAAACCTTATTTACACACAAGCAAAGGATAGGGCATACACACAAATTTACAAGATTAAGACCCAACTTAGTCAACCTAGTTTGTGATGCTAAATATCACAAATCAATTGCTTGTAGAGAGATAAGAGTGGTTACTAGCAAGAAGTACATACATCTCTCAAATGTAGAATAATTAAAGTGTAATACTACTTCATGACAAGATGAAATGTAGAGAAGAAGAGACTAATGAGAAAAAAAGGATTAGATTAATCAAGAAGAGCTTACACTAATTACAATGGTTAGCACTAGCCTCTTAAGCATGGGCATTAAGCTCAAGGCTAGGCCAAAGAGTGAACACTCAAGAGAGAGGGAGCTCTCAAAATTGGATCCTCAAGAGTGGATACTCAAGAATGAAGCCTCCTTGCATAAAGGCTTCCTTTTAAGGGCTTTCATCACAATCCCTTCTACTATGGGTTTAGCTCAATGAAATATGCAAAAAACAAGCCAAGAGCTGAAAATAATGCAACTTTTGAATGAAATGAAGTGGCTCTTCAAGCCAAATTCTACAATTTAAAGCTTTTCAAAAAGTTGGCTAACAACTAGTTCACAAGAAATTTTACATTTTTAGAGCATGCTATGAGCTAGAGATGGCTGCAACTTGATGAAATGAATGTGAATGGCTCTTACTAGCCAAATTTTGTACTTGAAAGCTCTCAAAAAAAGTTAGGTAAACACTAGCTCACATGAAAAAATTTAACTTTTGACAAGGCTATGAGCTAGCATATATACAACTTTTAATCCAATCAATTGGAATGGCTCTAATTAGCCAAATTGTTGCAATACATTGCAATGACGATTCCTTCATGGATCAATGAAATCACATACCTTCTACGACCCTTCAAAAAAATTCAAATCATTACTGTTTTTAAACATATGAACATCCAATACAAGCACTAAAAGCACACAAGCTTAGAATTTTACTACCCTCTCATGGTCATTCAAAAAACCCAATTTTGGTGCTATGCCATGATTTTTTCATACATCTGAAGCACTAAAAAAGTATCGAGCAATGCCAAACCCAAAATTTCAATGCACACCCTCGATGATTACATCCAACTAGCACTCATACGACATGCATATCAAGGGAAAAAGAGAACATAAGATGAAGTTAATTGAATCTCCCTCGAAGCATCAAAACCTTGTTTTGTATCATTGGACACCATCCCTTCAAAAAAGGTCATTGATTAGTGCTTGCGGAGGTTTTTATTCAGCCCAAAATCCAAATTCTATCACATTCCCCCACAAACTTGGAATTTTTTATGTAGCTCTACGAACAATTGTTCACCCATTGCACGAAAAATCAATGCATTTGCTTCTCATGCTCTCATGTAGCATATTTTGACATTGGAAGCAAGAAAAGAGAGACAAGGAGGCATTGATCAAATAGACCCAAATGATTATCTCATGCCCAAATGCATTGTGTAGCATACATAACAAAAACGTGTCACCCTGTAAAGAGGGCTTTGACTCAAATGATCATTATTTGTCGGATCATCTAATGCATGGAGCTCTTGACCCCATTTTGTGAGTCCTCAATATCAACAGGTGATTATAATAGTCAACTATGACCATGAAGGGAGTGGGGTGATAGGTGTGGGAATCCCCCCTTCCTTGGAATTTTTTGCTAAAAAGTCAATGACTTATAATTTTTTTTCATTTTTATCTTTTTATTTTTTGTGAATTGTCTGCAATGTACAGAGCGAAAGAGCCTGAGGCCGCGTGTGCAAGAGATAGGGTGCTTGAGGGGCAAGGCAAGGCCATCAATTGGCAGCAGGTGTGTTGTGTGGGCCTCAAAAGACGACAAGGCTCGGTGCTGCCTTTAGTGTGTGTGTGTGTGTGTGTGTGTGTGTGTGTGTGTGTGTGTGTGTGTGTGAAGTGGGCCAAAGGCGTAGACAGCATGTCTGCGAGGCTGAGAAGGCGGGCAAGTGGGCCGTGTCCACGCAAGGCGACAATAGTGAATGCATGCCTACTCACTTGCAGCGATGAGTCAGAAAAGCCAAACGATAGCAGCGCAAGGTGTGAAGTGCGGTTCGAGTGTGCCAATGCAAGGCTGAGCCATCAAAAAGTGCCAGCATTGCAAGAGGGCACAAGCTAGAAAAAGCGACTATGTGTGCGTGTGGCGGTCCGCAGCAATCCCAAATGTAGGGAGGCGTTGTAGCAAGACCTCATCGCAACCCACACAAAATTATCAAATCCGTGGATCCGGCGACCCGGCTAGGGCATGGAATAGAGGATTCAAGAGATCACCTCTCCATTGCAAGTAGAGATTAGCCATGGCAAGACGAACTCTAAATCTACTCTAGTCACTAATCAATTAATATCCTACACACATCAAGTCCACCGAAGTCCGACTTGCCATAGACTAGAAACCCCAAGCACACTAATGATAAGCACACACTAATTACCACATGTCAATTAAGGCACTTCATCAATAGCTTACACACACGAGGTGAATGGTGCTAGAGCTTCATAAAACCGATCTACACACAAGAAAAGAATAGGGCACACACACAAATTTACAAGATTAAGACCCAACTTAATCAACCTAATTTTTGATGCTAAATATTGCAAATCAATTGCTCCTAGAGAGATAAGAGTGGTTACTAGCAATAAGTACATACATCTCTCAAATGTAGAATAATGAAAGTGTAATACTACTTCATGACAAGATTAAATGTAGAGAAGAAGATACTAATGAGAAAAAAAGGATTAGATTAATCAAGAAGAGCTTACACTAATTACAATGGTTAGCATTAGCCTCTTAAGCATGGGCATTAAGCTCAAGGCTAAGCCAAAGAGTGAACACTCAAGAGAGAGGGAGATCTCAAAAGTGGATACTCAAGAATGAAGTCTCCTTCCATCAAAAAATCATTAAAAAATAGTCTTTTTTGGTTATTTTTCTTGATATTGAGATTTAAAAATAAAAAAATCCAACAAAAAACAAGAAAGCTGTGTTTTTTGATGGATTTTCTTAATTGGATTTTCACTTTACTTTTTTAGCATATTTTGTTATTTTTCTTGATTTTTCTAATAAACAGGTCAAAAATTAATAATAAATAGCAAAAAAACTCAGATGGAAAAACTGAAGACATGATGATGATGAAAAAGACAAGGCGGAAAATCACAAAAAATCTCAATCAAATCAACAGATGAAAGCAGGAAGCCTAAATTAGGCGGCCATACCTACTTTTGCAAAATTCTTGCAGAATGAGCTACAGGAATTCGATTGGGGAAATTTTTGAGTCTAACATAGATCTCACGGCCTAGTAGGACTAACAGGGGAATTTGGGGAAAAATGGTTTGGAAAGTCCGAGTACAGATACCCTAGGTAGGCTAAAATCACCTCATTTCCACTGGTTGCCTTTGGAGTGAGAGCTTTTCGACCCTATTCGCGTGTATTTTTTGGAGTTCACATTCGCCTTTTTTTAGCTCCATCTCACACAAGACATGAGGGATAAGTTCAATACTTATCAATGATCCATTTTGTATGGCCGGTAGCTAGTCTAAACCCCTAGAAAAAACCCTAGAATCCGAGCAGTGTACGAAGGCCTACGACCGAAAATCGACCATAACTGCCTATTAGCTCAACCAAATCGGATGAGATTTGAACTGTAGCATGCCCCAGCATAATAGAACACTTTTATATCAATAGTTGACCATTCGGCAAGGGTCGAGGGGGTCCCAAGAATAAAAGCTAGGTTTTTGGCAAATGTCAGGATTGGATTCTGACTCCACAGACAGCTTACATACGAGGTCTATATACAATGTATATAATTGTTTCACAAAAACAATCAAGCCAAGCCTTTGAAAAATAGAAAATGACTCGAAAGCTACAGAGCATCAAATTCGATATACGAGGTCAAACTGACTCCAAATGGGCTAAAATTGGATGAGTCGCTTCAAGACTATGTAGCGGACAAGTCCATAGCCTCAAAAGTGACTAACCATCTCTATAGGCCATGTAGTCACAAAAATCGGTGATTTCAGAGTCGACAAAGCACGAAGTGATGCCGACAAGACCAAACTTTACCAAATTCAATTTAGGACTTGTTTTAGGTGTATAGAATGTGTTTAGTCAAAATTTTCAAGTTTTGCAAGAAAATGTTGACTGCTGTAAATAATCCTGATTATTTACTTTTTGTAGATTGTAAAAAACAATGTGAATTGGTTCTATAGTTTTTGTAGATTGTGAATAATATTGTAATTTAGTTCGGCAGTACTTTTTTGTAAATTGTGAACAACAATGTAATGCTATTTCGTGCCACAATGCTGTTGTCAGTTCACTATGCTTTTATCAATTCTCCATTTTTATCAATTAGCATTGCTTTTGTCATTTATATGTTTTATCAATTCACATTGCTTTGGTCAATTCTATGCTTTTTTTTTGTGCTCAATTTATATGGTTGATTGGGTGGCAGGGCAATTGTATGTTTAATCAATTCACATTACTTTGGTCAATTCTATGCTTTCATTTTTTGTTCAATATATATGGTTGATTGGGTGGCAGGGCATTGTTTTCCCTGCCACCAATTTTTTTATTCTCTAGTGTCACCATAGATGCCACTATTTAAGGCTCTAACACATCACTACCCGTGTCACGATTATGGACCTCCAGCGTCGCTATGTGCGTTGCTATATAGCGACACAGATAGCGATGCTTGTAGTGATGTTTTCTTTTTGACTCTTTTAGCAACACCAAGGATAAATTCTTCCTAATTCATTTCCACCACTACGGCCATCACAAGGCTTCAAAACCTCTCGTAGTGTATAAGGGGTAAAGTTTGGGTGGAGAGACGGGGTTCAGTACTCCCTCTAGTCTGAGAATGGTATTAGATCTAGAATTGGCAAGCCATGGCATGGAGAAAAACTGGTGCATGAGACCTCTCTCTCTCTCTCTCTCTCTCTCTCTCTCTCTCTCTCTCTCTCTCTCTCCCCCCGAATCTCAAAGATGAATAAGCTACACCTATATGACTATTTAGTAGGGGACACAGGAGTAGATCGACCATCACCATTTTAGAACGGGGAAAACTCATTAGGGTTGTGCTAAGAAGAGGAGAAACGTTTGCCTCTTTAGCATTGACTCTTATGGCCCATAGTGAGCAAGGTGACAGTTTCTCTATAGTGAAAATTCTTGTGGTTCATAGTGATCACAACGACACTTTTTCGTTCCCCAACAACGCTGCAATTAGTGTGAAGCTGTAGCGTTTCACCTTGTCCTTATTTGTGCACCCGTTTGGGGTTTTTTGTCATAAAATCTAATATCTAACCAACTCAAATGATTTTCTCATATTAAATTGATCACTTAATATGGGAGAATAAATGGGCATAAGAGTTAGAATATATACATGTGCTTATGGATGTATCTCAGCATGAGACCAAGTCAATGGGTCCAAATGGGAGAAATTCAAAGAGAAATTATTCTATCTAATGGAGCTTGAAAGACCTAGGGGTTAGCATCATTAAAGACCTCCAAAGGTTAGTATGAATAGTCCTTAGACCTAGGACCTTAGGCAAGCTAGGGATGAGCTTGAGGTGGGAACCTGGCCCGAGGTTGAGGTGCTTGTCGTGCTTGCTGACTAAGGTGCTTGAGTTGCTTATTGTGCTTGCTGACTAAGGTGCTTGATATTCTTGTTATGCTTATGGAACAAGGTACTTGAGAATCTTGAAGTCAAACAAAGGCCTACAATGAGGGAGGCAAGCCCTACAAGTAGGGGATGTGAGAGAATACCACTTGCATCCTCTCAAGGGTCACCCTTTCCACAAGATTCAACAAGGACATATGTTAAGCTCCTCCTCATGTTGCCTTCAGGGTGTGCTTGAATTCAATTGGCTAGGATTTAAAGAGGTCCAATAAGAATTTAGTCTTACTGGATAATTATCTAGGAATCATCAAGCCCTCTCTCTCAAAATGGTAAGGAGGACACTTGTCCAAATGCTATCCTTATAGCTTGATTTGCAATAAGCATGTGATTGGCTAGTCTTGCATGGGTCCAATAAAAGTCAATCGTGAGCTACAAGGAGGGGTCGACTAAGGGAAGTTGGGGGTGTGATTCGGGGTATACTCTCTCTCACACACACTCATATGCTCTCATGATCACATTGTGAAAGTGCAAGAACTGCATCTCCTTCTCCAAGCTTGAAAGTGAAGAGCCTACACCAACACTCTTGGCGGTCTCAACAATCCCCAACTCCTCCCAAGAGGAAAAGATCATCCCATAGTCCTTGTCCTCGTCACTTTGAAAGGTAAGGGAGGAAACAAAGGAAGAAAAAGGCGAGAAAGAGGTCACCCTCTTCTCCTTCTTCATCACCTTCCTCCTCTTCCGACAAAAGTAGAGGTTATTCTCCTAGAGAATACAAAAGGAGAGGACATCAAAAATCATACCCTGCTTGGAAAAGGTCCCACAAGCATAAGATTTTCAATGAGGGAGGAAAGATTATCTCTTTTATTACCTATGATGGAACCTTTGGTGCTATCGGCAAAGTATTCATCTTCATCCAACAATTTGATGCAGCCTTTGGAGACGAGGGCTCCATTGAATCCTCCAAGATACGTCATGTAGCTATGTACTTTCAAAGATCTACTTGTCAATGGTGGGCTAGCCTTCGTGGCATCAGAGAAGCTCTAAAGACATGGAAAACTCTACGAGTTTTCATCATGAAGAAATTCCTTGCAAGCAATGCCAAAGATAAACTGCTCCTTGAACGGTCGAGTTTGATGTTACTTTCCAACAAGTCTATCCACAAATATATAGACAAATTTTTGGTTTTACATCTCAAAGCTACAGTCTTTTAGAAGATAGACTTCACCAAGAAAAAGAAACAATTTTGTGGGGGATTACCTGAAGAAATGAGCGGGTATGTCAAGTCCCAACGGCTTGGTTCTATCACCAAAGTCATCCACCACACCATGGTTGCATCTCGTATCAATTTCCAACAAGGGGCTAAAAGGAATGCCAAGCCCATGGAAAACAAAGATCAAAATGATGCAAAGGGGAAGAATAATGCTCAAAGTTTTTCCAAAGGAAATTTCAACAACAACAACAAGACCAAGGACAAAGGAGTTTACAAAGGTAAAAAAAAACTCTCTTGAAGATGTAGAGGCTTTTTGCAAAGATAAAAAATGCTTTAAGTGTGGGAAGCAAGGACATGGCTATCATTCTTGTCCCAAAAGAAATGCCTGCAATGAGACTCCTAGAGCTTCCATGGTCAAAGCTCCAAAAGAGGATGCTTATTGCAAAGAATTATCCCTCTCATATTCTTTGGGGAAGGTGAGGGAGCATGATGCCTTCATCCTATTTGATTCTGGCTCTACTGACAACTTCATGTCAATAGAGTTGGTCACAAAGTTGTGCATACAAGATTTCAAGATGGGAGATATTGTAACTGTCGATGGGGATTGCGAGGGACAACAAGATTTTAGTACTCCCTTGATTGGGAATTTGAGGCTTCATGTCCAAAGCTTCGTCAACAAAGAATACTTTTTCATCTCTCCTCTCCAACATGAGGATGTTATCCTAGGGGCACCATGGTGCAACCACATGGCTGCCAACATAAAGTTATCTAAAAGGAGAATCTACTTCACCTACATGAAAAAGAGCATGTATATAGATGCTAAGGAGTGTGGTCGTACTATACCACTTGTAAATTCACAAGCTTTTGATAAGTCAATGAAAAGCTTGGTTTCCTTGTACATGAATCGTGTCAAAGAGTCTCTAAACGATGCTAATGTTTTAACAAAACAAAGTGGTAGGAATCAAGAAGAATTAGACTTTTCTAATTTTTTAAATAGACTCCAAGATGTATTTATTGATGAAATCCCTATGGAGCTACCTTCTGAAGGGGATCGGGGAGCACCACAGACAGAGAATGAGAGAGAGAAGGAGACACACGACACACAGATATGGGTGGGGAGACTCCAAAGAGTGAGCAGCCCCCTATACACTTATGCTATGTATAAGGTATACAAGTCAGTGGGCGCCCAGACTCTGGGCGGCCGGGCAAGGCACAGACGCCTATACCCCAACAACCTCCCACTTAAAGGCGACTGTGCCTTTAAACAAGGGAACCTAGTCTAAAGACTAAAAAAGGTGAGAGAAAACCGCTCTCAACCGATGCCCACTGGCTGGCTGTGATCGTGTGCATCCGGCTGTCCTGCTCCCGTGTAAGTCCATACACCACCAGACGTACCGCACACGTACTGCAAGTATGTACGCAATACCTGCAAACCTCCCCTATGCTCTATGCCGAGATCAGTCATCGAATGACTGATCAACCCTGCTGCAAATGCTCCCACTGCAGCTGCTATGTCGGGCCTCGAGATCAGCATCTCGTACATAAGGACACCGAACGTTGATGCAACCCTGGCAACCTCTGCCACCTCCAACTCAGAACTCAACACATGGCAATCCTGTCCCCTATCATAGAGACCATGGCACTCTGACTCCGAGCTCTGGAGTGACTCCTCGTGCCCACCACATATCACATGTGTACCAAGTGTATCCATATGTCCTGAATCTGCATCAAGCTCTGGCATAAGCATATCAAGAAATGACTCCACAATAGTCGACATCTCAACATCCATGTGAGTCATCTCTGTCATCACCTCTGATGACTCATCCTGCTGTGACTCACTAGAGCTGTCCCGCTCTACCTGTGCATCCGTAGACACAACCTGCACAACAAGGTCACTGCTCTGCACTCCATGCAAAGCATCCTGCAACCCACAAGCAAAAGAGACTCGCCTGCTCTCTCGCTCTCTACCTGACTGCGTGATCACAGAGACAACACCGTCTCTCACGTGATCCACATGCAATGGGTAACCTGTACCACTCCTGGCACCTCTCGCAATCACTAGCGAACCCAAATGCATCACAAAATCTCCCTCTCGTAGCGAGATCTGACATCCACAATCTCTAAGCTGACCAATCGAGATCAAACTCACTGTCAAATCTGGTACATAGCGCACATGTCGTAACAAGTAAGATGCACCACTCGGTAATGACAGTCTCACATCTCCTGCACCTACTATCGCATGCACCGATCCATCGGTCAAACGTACACTGCCAAGCATCCCGCTAGAATAGCTACAAAACCATGCACGATGCGGCGTGACATGAAACATAGCATCTGCGTCTAGCAACCACTGCGAAGGGAGTGCACTATCTACATGTATAGCATCTCGTGCATAGCTCGAGGTAAAAGTGACATCCCCGTCACTAGTATACTTCGACACTACATCTGCCTCAACTGTCAAAGCAACTGAGTCCATGGCATCACTACATACATCTCTGAGACTGCCATGTCTCCTACGATGTCGCATACGACGAAAACAACGCCGTCTAACGTGTCCAGAATGACCACAATACCAACATGTCACCTGTCGGCGTGCTCGTGAATGTACATGTCTCACACGAGTCCGTGATGACTCAGATCTATCATACATATCATGTAATCTGCGCCAAAGTGCTCTCAAAGTAGTCTCATACATAACAAGAGCATATACAGATTCCGCAAGGTGCAAAGAGAGCGTAGATAGTGCCATCTCCTCTAGCTCCTGCCACTGATCGTCAGACATGTTTGAAGGTCTACCTGCATCACCACTCAATGGTCGATGCAACCCTCGCTGTGTCAATGCATCAAGCATACACTCTCTCCATGCTGCAAAGTCTGACCCATCAAACACGTGCATCTGTGAGAGGTCACAATCTGATCGATCACCTGTCTCTGCCATGAGCACAATGTAGCAAACTAGAAAGCAAAACCACCTCACCAACAACACCTGAAAACTGTCTACCAATATGGCCAGAAACACAATGTAAAACCTGTGAAACACACTCCAAAATAGAGCTCCCGCAATGTTAATACAAGCCTCGCCTGCTCTAGTATCACACTGCAATCTGTGAGCTAATCACCAAGCCCACACTGTGCGGTATCGATGCATACACACACACAAATCTCCCACCTGCAGAGAACACCGCACGCAAATGTTGAGTGCAACCCGCAATCTCTACCTAGATCGCATAAATGATGCGCATAAAACTCCTGGGAAAATTTCACCAGAGTTTCGTCAGTAAAACGGCCACAAAACCAGTAACCAAACTGACTGCACGCTCAAAACCATGAGCAACCAAAGCGCGTCAAATCACACTCCAAATGCATGCACCAATCTCCACATTTTGCATACATCATTGCAAACACCTGCAAATCTAGTATACAAAAAATCTGCTCTACCTGTGACTGCAAAAAAACATGCTCGAGGCATACATTGCCGAGCTCAAAATGCAATCACATTAGTCTCCCTGAGCATCAAACCACATAAGGCATACATCGTATCCTCCCACCTGTGAGGAAACTTGCAGCAAATATCACTCTCACATCTGAGAGCAAACCATGTGTGGAATCCCCGACACACAATAAACAACTGCTGCTGCTGCAAAAAATTCAGCGTTCAGAATTTTAAAATTCTGATATGACGAGCACGTCCGGAGCATGCCAAAACCCCAAGGTAGACTCCTGGATCATATGTATCCGAGTCCGGGTGTGAAAGCTATGCCAAAAACAGTGTTTTTGGGACCCGAGAGTGCACAAATAAACTTGTTGCTGTACCTGCTGTAATTCAAAGCATAATTTCAGCAAATAGACATCACCATCGCGTCCGGAGCGTGCCAAAACCCTGACCTAGACTCCTGGATCATGTAGATCTGACTCTGTATGATGGAGCTACGCAAAAAACTGCGTTTTAGAGCCCAAAAATGGCAAAAACGAGCTGCACACAGTCTTGAACCTGCTTCTGCTCCACTCTACGTGATGCAATGTCCTCTCAATGCAAGCTCCAACACAAGAGCTCTGCCACAACAGCATCCAAGCACTCGAATGTCAAGCTCTCCTCCGCCGAGCACTTCTCTAACGAGCTCCACTGAGCTCAAAAGCTCCTCTCACCAAGGAAGCCGCAACCGCCTCCTCGACCAAGCTTGACCACACCAAGCTTCTAAGCTCCAAAGACAATGCTCCTCAAGCTAAAATCGCTCTCCGTGAAACTCCACCATCGAGAGCGAGCGAGCTATCGCCTCGAAGCTCTCAAAGCCGTCGTGCTCTCGGCGGTCACCATAGCTCTGATACCAATTGAAGGGGATCGGGGAGCACCACAGACAGAGAATGAGAGAGAGAAGGAGACACACGACACACAGATATGGGTGGGGAGACTCCAAAGAGTGAGCAGCCCCCTATACACTTATGCTATGTATAAGGTATACAAGTCAGTGGGCGCCCAGACTCTGGGCGGCCGGGCAAGGCACAGACGCCTATACCCCAACACCTTCAAAACGAAGGGATGATGACTATAAGATAGAGCTTCTACCCGTGAGCTCACCGCCAAATAAACCTCCTTATATCTTTTCTCAAGCTCAACAAGAGGAGATTATGAGGCATGTGCATGAGCTGGTAGACAAGGGGATGGTGAGGCTTGAATCCTCTCCCTTTTCTTCACTAGTCCTTTTAGTACAAAAGAAAGATGTCACATACCGCATGTGTGTGGACTATCAAGCACTAAATTATATCACTATCAAAAACAGATTTTCCGTATTGCAGGTAGAAGATCTGTTTAATAAGCTACAAGGTTCGAACTACCTAAGTAGGATTGACCTTAAAAGTGACTATCATCAAATAAGGATAGTTAATGAAGATATTGTAAAGACCGCGTTCCGTACAATGTTTGGTCTTTATGAATATCTTGTCATGCCTTTCAGTTTGACAAATGCTCCAACCATGTTCAACCGCCTAACGGAGAAAATCTATAGACTCTATCGTAAGTTCACTAGAGTGTTCTTCGATGACATTATTATCTACTCCAAATCTTTGGAGGAGCATAAGCAACACCTCTAGGTAGTTTTTCAAGCTCAATGAGGGAGAATAAACTTTTCATTAACCAAAGGAAGAGTGAATTTTTCCTCCAAGAGATTCAATACTCCGGTCATATTATCTCTCAAGATGGTATTTGTATGGACCTAACCAAGCTTTAAGTAATAAAAGGATGGCCTAACCCAAGGAATATACATGAGCTATGAAGCTTTATTGGTATGTATGCATACTATAGACGCTTCATATCTAGATTCCCCCAAATAGCAGGACCACTACATGACTTGAGCAAGAAAAATATTAAGTACATATGGATTGATAAAGAGAAAAGTGCTTTTGAAAAGCTTAAAGAAAATATTACCTCTCAACCCGTGCTTACACTAACGGTTCTCTCAAAGCCATTTGAGGTCCAATGTGATGCTTGTGGAGATTGCCTTTGAGAAAATTTGCTTCAAGAAGGGTATGCCATAGCATATGAGAGTCGAAGACTCAATTTTGATGAGCGAGTATTGGGCATCTACGAGAAGGAGCTACTAGATGTCCTACATGCCCTTGACACATGGAAGCACTATTTTTTGGGGACTCCATTCATCCTACACATGGATCACCAAAATATTAAGTAGTTCATGACACAAACCAAGATCTCCAACAAACAAATGAGGTGGGAAAATTTTCTTTTGCAATTCAGTTTTCATATTACTCGCAATGTTGGAAAGAAAAATCAAGTAGATAATGCACTATCACAACGACCAAGAGGCAATGCAGTGTCCGTAGCAACTCACAAGATCTATCTTCTATGATTATTGAGTATGCTAATGGCCCCAATTTTAAAGATTGAATTTCAGCCCTTGCCTTAGGGGATGAAAGAAGAACCATTCATCTTACAGGATGGTTATCTTATCTATGGAAATAGGCTATGTGTTACTCACTATCTTCGTGAAAAAGTGATGTATGAATCCCATGCTCCTCCCTATGCGGGGCATCAAGGGATTCAAGCTACCCTTCGTTGAGTAGAGATGTATTTCTATTTTGCTAATAGGAAGATGTACATATAAGACTGTGTCAAAATTTATGGTATGCAAAAAGGGGGAAGCAACTTGGATTGCTCCAGCCTTTGCCAATTCCTAACTCACCATGGGAGAGCATATCCATGGATTTTATCTTTGGATTGTCCAAATCCATACATGGGAATATCGGAATATGGACAATATTAGACAAGCTATATAAGCAAACACATTTTATACCTGTCAAAAATACTATTAAGACACACCAAATGGCAATCCTCTTCATATCCCAAATTTTTAAACACCATGGCTTGCAAACATCAATAGTGCCAGATAGAGAACCTCAAATGACCAGTAATTTATGGAAGGGTCTCTTTGATAATCTAGGTACTAGTCTTAATTTCTCTTCGGCCTATCATCCACAAATGGATGGCCAAAGTGAAATATCCAACCTTAAAATTCTAGATCTACTTAAGACCTATTTACCAAACTAGCTCAACATTTCTAATGGGAAAAATACCTAGAGTATGCATACAATAACATTGTCCATACTACTATGGGGAAGGCACCTTTTGAAATCATTGAAGGAAGAACTAAACGTCCCTTGCTACTTAAGGTACATGGGAAGATCTTCGCTACCGATGAGTATAGAAGAGACCTACAAGAATCTTTCCAAAAGATTAAGGAGGCTATCCATCTCGCAAACAAAGGAAAAGGGATGATGCTAACAAGCACAAAAGGGCCTTAGCTTTGAAGGAAAATGATTGGCTCCTACTCAAATTTCCCAAAGCTCTGTTGAGGCAGACTACAGGCAAAAATCCTATGGGCCACCAAAAGTAATATGCTAAACTAGTAGAAAGATACTATGGTCCTTTTCACATACTAAAACCAATCAATGAGATGGCCTATAAACTCAAGTTTCCCAACCATTGGATCATTCACAATGCTTTTCATGTGAGCATACTTAAGCCTTACAAAGGAGAGCCACCACAAGGACAAACCATTGAGGACCCACCTGAGATCAAAAATCAAGAAGAGGTGCTTCAACGCAAATTGATTCTTCAACATGGAGACAAGGTACTAAGACATGGTAAGATTATCTGATGCTTTTCATGTGAGTATACTTAAACCTTACAAAGGAGAGCCACAACAAGAACAAACCATTGAGGACCCACCTGAGATCAAAAATCAGGAAGAGGTTCTTCAACGCAAATTGATTCTTCAACATGGAGACAAGGTACTAAGACATGGTAAGATTATCCGACGGTGTCTTATTAAGTTCAAAAATTATCCTTTTGAAGATGCTAGATGGATGCAAGGAACACAGCTTAAGGATAATATGAACCTTGTCAATGCTTACAATGCTGCAATAGACTAAGAAAATTAAAATACTTTTTAAATGAATTTTTTTTGTCTTATAATACTAATTCTCTTTTTCTTGTGCACAAATTTAAGTAGTATGCATGCTTAGAATCACGTGTCAAGCTCAACATGTACGACTCCTTGATGACTATCATTGACAGTCATCATCATTGGTGCACCTTGGTGGATACGTATATCTTCGCCAATTATATTACAACTAGAATACACCGAGCTGGTCTATCTATCAAAGTGATGGCACACTTATCTACTCACCTCACTCACTAGCGGTTCATACTAGACCATTGTACTAGTTCCCCTTTTATGTTGTATTTTCCCTCATGTTTTGTAGATAAATTATCTTGAGTTTGTGAATAAGAAGAAGTACAACCTTTTGCCTCCATCTTTTGTGTGTGCGTGCTTGCAAGAGCTCAAGCTCTCTCCTTCTCTATCTTAAGAAAAAAGTTACCACATGAAACCATCAATTGGCGCACGTTCGATTTTAAGAAAATTTTGGTATTATGATGACATTCAAATACACAAATCAAAAGTACAAAATCACCAAAATGATAATGATTATGCATACCATTTAGATATTGAAATCAATGGCACCATCCAAGTGCGGATTGCTGGATGTGTTGGCCAATTTTTTTAAAGCTCCAAACCCTAATCTTGCATTCCAAAATCAATAGATCATCAAGTGATTAAGACAAACTTGCATTGTTAGAATGCAATGCAAGCCCCTAATTAGGCAAATATCAAAGCATAACCACAAAGTGTTAGTCCAATTAGGTAGAAAACTAGTGTGTAAGCTATAAAAAATTAGTGAAATTAACAAGGGGCTAGTGTGAAATTAGAGTGTGTACGCACACACTCTGATTTGTCTGCATATAACTAGCAATATTTGGTATCAAATTAGGGGAAATTGAATACAATGTTATACATACACACATCCAGAATCCACAAAAATCCAAACACACAAATTAAATTAGTAAAGAAATTAGACCTATCCACCAATTATGCCATATTACACTAGTGTAGGCCATCGATCCTCAAAAACGGATCCAAATATTGGGGGTACCATCATAGCATAGCTCCAATGATCAACAATACTTGTCAATCCAGAGTGATGATCCACCCGGCTAGGGCTTGGAAATACTCACTAGATTAGTGATCTAATCATGAAAACACGAACGGTGACTCTATGTCATGGGCTTCTCAGCCTATGGAGGAGATAAAGCACAATGATTGGCAATCTCCACATCCACTTCTCTTCACCTCCAATCAACCCAATCACACACACTAATGATTGCAACAATGTACACATTGCTAGTCCCATCATGCAACACACTAATCACAAGCGCACACACATAGATCTATTGAGCATCCACACTCCAATAAACCTACATTCATATACAGAGAATAGAGGGCAATAAGATAAGATTAGAGCATTGTTAACCACTAATTAGTTAAGATCTAGCTGATCAAAGCATCATAGACAATCATAAGAGAGTAGGAGAGAGACAAAGTGTAAGAGCATTAAGCATTGATTAGTGTTAATCAAGTCAAATGAGCAAGGAGAAGCTCAAGGACTCCATAGACACACATCTCATGAGATCCCACTAAGAGTGGTCTCAACAAGTGAGACTGAGAAGCCTAATTCCATTTACCATTGCTTTACATACCTAGGGTAAAAATATGCATTGTTCAGGCGCCCAAGGCCTTTAGGACTCCACCTCTTACTGTATCTGCAACCTAGGCACACTAACGAACTTTTCTTTATAGCTTCAAACTTTGAGCTCATAAACTATAGCAAATATTAGAATGACTTGAAATAAATCTAGAATTTGCAATACATGGACATTTCTGAAAATGTAAAGAATGTGTAGCGCCAATCTTTAGTGTTGATAGCCGTTTTTTCGGCTCTTTGTAATTGCCACAGTGAGTTACCTCACCCTACCAAAATCACCCAAACACTGTGGCTATCCCTACCATTTCACTGTACATAGGCGTGCGTGAGTCACGGGACTTTTTCCATATCTTCTTAAAAAACCCTCAATTAGCTAGTCATTGGGCTAGTTGAGCCAAAAAAAATAAAATAAAAAAATATATAAGTATATTATGGCCCATGCGTATGTAGATATTTCTTTGTATATAGGGCCTAAATAAAAGATTTTTTCATAATTATTTTGGTATTTATTTAAATATTTCTACCTAGGTGTGTGTTATTTATGCTCTGTACATTGCCTCACCATTACCACAATTTTTCTTACCATTTTTCATACTCTTTATTCCATATAGAAATATTTTCATGTAAGCTTCTCTTATATTTGGTGTAACTCCACCCCAACAAAAATCCAAAAAAACTAGTTTTATTTATGTGTATATTTTTTCACTATTGTGATTTTTCCCTTCCTACATCTATTTTGTTTTTTTTTCTAAAAAATTAGAACACCAAAAATATTTATCTTTTTATGGTAGCCTCATAATGAGAGAGATTTCTTTTGACCCCTTTATATTGTTTTAGACCCCTCAATATTTCATTTTCTTAGTTGTACTATTCACTTATCATAATCTCAACAATATCTTCAATTATAGACCTACCAAATAAGGTCAAGGGTAGGTGGCATGCATACATGCACTATGGAGGGCTCACTCTTGGAGGTATTCAAAAGAATCATCCAAAGAAGGACCCTACAAGGACCTTGAGCAGTGGAAAAAGACGGTTGGTTTTGCTGAATTTTTAAAGTTCACTTGCTCTCCGAATTTGAAAAGGTGATACAAACAAAAGTTGTAGCTCGTGGGATGAACTTTTGTCTCAAATTTTTTCATATTTTTTTGAGCTACGAGCTGTGAGCTATGATTTTATTAGTGGACCCCAGTTTTCCCATGCTATGCAGCCACACTCTCTCTTCCACTTTATCATTTTCCTCTTTCACACACACTTCTCCACTCATCATCCCCACCTCTATCACCACTCCTCTCTGCACCCTACTCACCTTCTCCTCAAACTTGAAGAATAAGAGAAACCATGGTGAACTCATACCTCCCACACACAATTCCATTCCAAAATTGACCACCTAGTCTCATTTTTCCTCCTCCAATTTACCCATATCTATCAAAAAAACCACAAAATTCAGCCTCTTCTCTTAAAAAACAGCATCATGGTGGTTGATTACTCAGCTTCAATTACCTTGTCTCTCAAGGAAGGTCAAGAGTGGAGAAAAAATGTACCGTCAAAGCTAGTGGACCGTCAACAAGCGTCAAAATTGGCCCTACTCAAGACACTTGGAGCATCAACCTTGTAAGAAATCCACCTTTTCTTACCTCTTAAGAGTTTTTCTTCCTTATTTGTATCCTACATGGATACTCCCATTGTAAATATCCAATTCCATTTGTAAATTAATACTAACTCTACTAACACTAACCCACTATGAAAAGTCCTATCACCTCCATTTCTCTCCTCTCTCTTTCCCCACCAACTTCTTGATAATTCCAAGCAAAAGAAATTAGATAAATTGCTGAAAATCTAACCCAACCATGGTTAGAGGAGTAACCCTAGCCTTCAAAATTGCTATAAAAGGAGGGTGTAGCTAGCACAAAAGGGAGAGCCATAAGCAAGAGCACTATGCTATAGCTTGAGAAGCCAAGCTCAACCTCTCTAGAAGGAGCTCTTGAGTGGAAGCTCATTGTCTTATGCATGTGCATGTGTTGTAATAGGGGATTAGCAAGGGAACTCTATGCCATTGTAAGAGAGAGAGTGATCATTCAATTGAGAGTAGGAAATCTATCATTTCTCCTACTAGTGTAAGCCCAACAATTGCTAAATCAAGGAGGGTGGATTTGGACTAAGCTTGGATACTTTGTCTTCCTTCCAATGTGAAGTAATGGACAACAATGATGCGTAAGTGTCTTGGTGTTTTTTGTTAAGTTCTTGATAGCTTGTCTCTGGTGTTTTCATCAATCTAGCCATAAATCCCACATACTGTAAGAGGGCGACAGGGTGGAGAGGACTCCCCTGGCCTTAAGAGAGTGATTGGGGTGGCTTTTCTTGTGATGTGTTGTGGTGAAATTTACGCAAGCTATGTTGAACAAATACTAATCTCACTTTGATTTGTCATGACAGATTTGTAAGAAGGTATTAATGCAACAAGCACCCCCTCCCCCTTTCTCTCTCTTTCTTAAATATATAGTTGTGTTTGCTTGATCATTGCCGATACGTTTTCAAAGCAGCCCGAGCACTATCTCTCTCTCTCTCTCTCTCTCTCTCTCTCTCTCTCTCTACGCGTCCTAGTTCGCATCCAAAACTAGGTGGTGCCCCAAATTTGTGTAGGGTTAGGTTGCGGGTTTGTGTGTGTTTGTTGTTTTTTCCAACCCCAACCCAAATTGAGCAGCATGGGAGCCTAGTAGAGTGCTTGGAGGCCACTCTTCTTGTTGCCCGCCCCAGACCGCTTCAAATTGGTGCCCCCACTGAGGAACGGCTTGTGTATTTTTGTGTAGAATCAACCTTTAGCATAGTCAAGTAGTTTGCATGAATCATGAAAATTTGTATGATCCCTTCATTCCCATTGCAAGGCAAAAGGTACACATACTTGTTAGTACTAAGTTGCAATTTCAACGTGTCATTCGTAGAATTTTAGGTCCTCTTAGGTTGGCCGAGATAAACGCTTCAGTAAATCCTTTTATTTTTCCTCTCATTAGGTACGACCTTAGTTTGGACGTCTATATTTTTGTTCTGTTTTAAGCATTAGGTCATGCATAGACCATGGATAATGGCCCAAGAATAGAGGTTTTCCCCTTCCATTTCACTCCACACATTAGAATAAACATTGCAATTAGTAGGAAAATCCATTTTCAACAACGTATGGTGTTCATGTTTGGTGCCCAAAGAGTAGGAGAAATTCTTGCATCACCAAACCCTGTCATTCTAACTTTCATCAACTACCACACTTCTTTTGATGTACATGTGTTCATTTTATTTTAAAATGAAGCGCAGCCTGGCAAAATAGTGTGTATGTTTGTTTTTTCTTTGTCCAAGTTGTTACAAGAAATAAAAAACGATCATTTGTTCTAACTGGGAATGTGTGTGCAGTGAAAGTTCAATCCTTAGAGATCTAGCTCTATTACCAATTGAGTTGCAGCAACAAGTAGTAAGGCATCTCCCTCATAACAAGAGGGTGGTGAAGTTAAGACGGAAGGTCCTACGCGTGGATTCCATTTTCCTCTTGTTGTTGGGCACTAAGGAAGACCGCACATTCATCCAACTAGTGTGTGCCCTAAGATTGGTAAATAGAGTGAAATTTGGCATTTGGTGAGTGCATTTCACCATTGAGGAAGACTCTTCAGGAAACTTGCGGCCAGAGTTCATGCTTCATAGACTCACATTTGGTGAATTTTTCCCTCATTTGCGTCTTATTAATAGTCTTCCTTTCGCTTTCAACAAAGGAGATAGGGAGCTATTCAGAGCTTGTCTTAATAAAGAGAGCATAGAGAAGATTACAAATTTGTATAAATTCTCATCCTTCTCTACTTTCTATGACACTTTGTTCATAGAGACATTGTAAATCTCTTTATGCTTTTGAATGATTTAACCATAATCCTAAGGAGTTTTTGTCCAGGAATTTTGTAGCACAAGTGGAGTCTTTAAATCTTGCAAACTTGATTGGACTTGATGAGGATGTTCTTTATGAAATTGTGAGAAGGTTGCCTCACTCCGACTGTGTGGAACTCGAAGGAAAGGAGCTCCTAGTCAATTGCTACTTTCTCACGGCCTTCGACGAGCATGAAGATCTAGTTTTTATACAAACCGCTTGTGCGTTGGGAATTGTAGAACAAGTGCAATTTATCACTTGGGACGTGGTTGCTCTTTTGGATCCAGAAAATGAAGTTCTAGAGATTTCTGTTTATCGCCTTAGCTTTGAAGAATTTCAACCCTTCTTAGAGCTCATCAATAGTCTACCTTTTTGTTTTGATCAAACAAATCAAGACCTCATTGAAGCTTGGATAGCTGAAGAAGAAAACCTAGAGTGGTATTTTCTTACTTCTTTATTTGCAGGCGAGTGGTTCTCAATCTCTATTGTATCCCTTATTGTAACTCGTGTTGTAATCTTTCATAATAATGGAGAGCCAACGCCAAATGTCTGGATATCCTCTTTTCTTTGGAGAGCCTGGAGAGGATGCAGAATTATTTTTAGCAAATTTCAAGATGTCTTGCCGTATCAAGAGGATAGTAACCGATCAAGAACGTGTAGAAATGTTTGAGGTGGTCCTTAGGAAAGATGCTAGTACTTGGTTTGACTCTTTGCCTGAGGAAGTTAAGGGGAATTACACAGAAGTTTTGAATTGTTTTAAGAGATACTTCTTTGATCCCCAAAACACTCAAAAACTATGGCAAGACATTGTTTCTCATAAGCAAAAAGACTTAGATGACTACTACTTGTACAAGCAAGAGTTTCTACGTCTTTGGGCTCTATGGATACGAAATGTTGCTAACCCTGGTGATGGTGCAGAATTTTTAAAGAAGGAGAGGTTCATAGCCGGACTCTTTCCTGACCTTAAGGTAAAAGTTGAGGCGGGTGCACCTACTACTTTTGATGCAGCTGAAACTAGGGCTGCTGAGAAGTATAGGAAACTCAAGTGCTTAAGGGGAGAGGTTCCAATAGAAGGTCTTAGACCCAAAGGTAAGTCACAAGCATCAACATCTAGGGAGCTTCCTGAGGTAACGGCTGAAGTGATTGAGAAGTTAAATGAATCTTTAAGCAGCCTGTCAATTCACCTTGCACAAGCTGTAGGTCCAAAGGGACAAGCAAAGAAGTCAGAAGAGCGAGATCCACGACCTAGGAGAGTCTTGCAATGTTGGAATTGCGGAGAGTCTGGACATGGGATGTATAATTGTCCTTGGCCCCGTGGGGAGCCAGGGAGACCTATCTTGAATTACCCAGTGATGCATGCAGGTGAAGGAACTGGTCAACAACCAAGGCTTCTACAAAGACCAAATGGACCAAGACCACCTCCACAAGGGGTAAAAGGAGTTCCACCTTTGCCAGATCCAAATGTGCATGTGGTAGAGGTGACAAACTCAAATGAGGTTGACATGGAAGCAAATGGCATTAAGCGTGGCCGAGGAAAAGGTAAAGAGAAAGAGGGTGTCCCATCACAGAGTGACCATGGACAAGGCAAGAAGGCAAAGGAGACCAAGGAAGCTAAGAGGACTCGACGTCGTATCAATATCCAAGACTTCCCTCTTGGACATGGTATGGCTCCATACAACCTGTTGGAAGACATGCGAGGTAAGGGTCCTGATATCTCATGGCCTCAGTTTCTTGCATTATGACCACAAGTTAGGAGGGATTTAACAAAGGCAGTTAGCACTAGGAGAAAGGTAAAAGAGAGTTTTCCTGTTGTAAAAATTGCACATGCTGAAATGAACGAGGATATTACACCTGTGCTAGATTGTTACATAAAAGGAAGATTGGTTAGGAAAGGTCTAGTGGATGGGGGTGCACAAATTTGCATCATGACAGAAAGCCTCATGCAAAGACTAGGCATGCACATCCATGAGACACCTCAAATCAAAGTGAAAATGGCAAACAATAGCAAGGCTAGGTGCGTAGGCATTTGTAAAAATGTTTTTGTGGAGGCCTTTGGCATTAAGAAGGCAGTGGATTTCTATGTCATGTCTACCAAGGGAAATGGTTACCCATTTATCCTAGGAAGACCATGGCTAATGAAAATGCGAGCTTTGCAGGATTGGGAGAGTGGAAAGCTAATTTGTAGGAATGACAATCACAAGAAGGTTGTCTTTGACATGAAGGAGCAACGCCAAGAGGAGCTCCATGAAGAATCATCTCGAAGTGAGACGGAAGAAGATTGGACTGAAAACACTTCAGAAGAAGAAAGTAGCGGCAGCATTACTGAAGAGGAGTCCTCCATTGAAGTCATGGGGGTAAGGTTTAAGCCAAACAACCAGGAGACCTCGTCTCGAGGTTTGGAAGAGGTAGATTCCCAAGAGAACTAAAAGGTGGAAGATGAAGGAATGTTAGAAGGTATGTTGTCTACAACACTTACAAAGGATGAAAGAGAGGTGTTCAAATGTGTGCTAAGGAAATTTCCGAGGCTTTTTGCTGAAGACTACACCGATGTGCGTGGAGTAGATGTTGTTCAACACAAGATTGAGTTGAAGCCAGAGGCCACACCTAAGGCTCAAAAGCTACGAAGGCTAGGAGTCATCAAGGAGCAGGCTTTACTCAAGGAGGTAAGAAAGCTTCTAGCAGCAGGTTTCATTTATCCAGTGGAGAATTCAGAGTGGGTCTCTCCCGTTGTTGTCACTCCTAAGAAAAACGGAAAGTGGAGGGTGTGTGTGGTTTACCGTCCACTCAATGAGGCAACAAAAAGAGATCACTTTCCCCTCCCATTTCAGGATGAGATACTAAATGAGGTAGCTGGTCATGAGAAGTACACTGTGTGTGATGGCTACTCAGGCTACTTTCAAATAGGTATCGCATTGGAAGATCAATTGAAAACAACCTTTATCACTCCTTGGGGTTGTTATGCTTTTAGAGTCATGCCATTTGGTCTGACAAATGCTCCTGCAACATTCCAACGTTTCATGAATATGGTGTTTCAAGCATTCTTTGGAAAGTCAATTAGGGTGTTCATTGATGATTTCTGCATTTATAGCTCAAAATCATTGCATCTACAAAGGGTAGAAGAAGGTTTAAAGAAGTTCTATGACATGGGAGGTCAACTCAACCCCGACAAGTGCCACATAGGTGAGGATGAAGTGATCTTGCTCGGTCACAAGGTTTCCTATAAAGGCATTGAGATGGATCCTTCAAAGGCAAAGGCTCTTATTGAGCTCCCATCACCGAAGAGTCTTAAGGAGGTCATCTCTTTCATTCAAAAAGTGAAGTATATGTCACGCTTTATTCACTTAGCTTCGGAGTTGCTTCATCCTTTGCAAAAGTTGACACAACAAGTAGAATTTGCATGGTCTGATGAGCTTGAAGAGTACTTTTGTAACATTAAAGTCATTTTGTCAGAGCTACCAACACTCATGCCTCCATGTTGGGAGTACACATTCTTTGTTAGCTCTAGTGTTGGGAAGGAAACAATTGGTGCAATTTTATTACAACAAGATCCCCACAGTACAAGGATGCGACCCATCTACTTTGCTAGTAGGGTCATGAATGCTTTGGAGAGAGACTACACAGAAGCAAAACTCATGATGCTTTCACTCATGTTTGCGATAAGGAAGTTTAGATCCTACTTGCTCCCAAAACCTTTTGTAATTCTCACCGCAGAGAATTTGTTCCCTTGGGTGTCATCTCAAATGAATCTTAGTACTAGGATCTCAAAGTGGATTATGGAGTTGCAAGAGTTTGAATACTCTTTCAAGGTAGAAGATAGTGTGCGTGCACAATTGGCAGGGATTCTCACTTATAGGGTGCATGAAAAGGAGATTAAGGTGCCTGAAGTAAAGACCCTACCATTGCCACCACCAAAAAGTATTCCTAATGCTTTTACCTTGTTCTTTGATAGAGCTTTTCGTCGAGCCACAGGAAAAGCAGGGGGAGGGCTAGTGTTGCTCAACCCAAGTGGAGAGGTGGTCATGAAAGAGAAGTTCAATCTACCAAGTTCAGCTAGCAACAATGAAGCAGAATACGACACACTAATTCATGGTTTGAAGATGTGCATTGGCCAAGGGATACAATGCCTCATGGTAAAGGGAGATGCACTTCTCATTGTTAAACAGATTTTAGGTATTTGGGCATGCAAGAATGAAAGCTTACGGACAAAATTTCATGCCATTCGTAGATTGTTTAATCAATTTGAAGAAGTGCAACTATATCATATTCCTAGGAAACAGAATGAAGATGCCGATTTACTTGCACAACAAGTAGTTACATGTGTTGAGAAAGAAGTGCAGGGCATCATGGTGGCAGCAACTGTCAAGCAACCGAGATACCAGGGATTGGAGTCATTGACTCCTATTATTAGCTACATTTTGGAGGGCGAGTTTCCACAAGACTTCACGAAGGCTCAGAAGAGGAGACTCATGAAGAAGGCAAGCGCATATCTCTTCCTAGAAGGCTCCCTCTATCAAAGAGGAAGGGATCAAGTATGCAGAAGAGTACCAACTATTGAGGAAATTCCAGCCATTCTAAAAGGTTTGCATGAAGAAGCATGTGGTGGTCATTTTGCCCAAGAATTAACTGTGAAGAAGATTTTGCTTGCGGGGTATGTTTGGCCAAGTCTGCATGTGGATGTCCAACATTGGTGTAAAAGTTGTCACAATTGTCAGGTAAATGGGAATAGAAGATTGGTTTATGGTCCAAGGCAAATCGTGCTTGCAAATGGACCCTTTGAAAAGTGGGGCATTGATGCTATGGGTCCTTTGCCTAGGACAAAAAATGGTAAACTCTACATTCTAGTGGCTGTAGACTATATGACTAGGTGGGTGGAAGCACAAAGTGTGGCAAAGGTAAATGAGAGGACAGTGAGCAAATTCGTCTACACTCACATTTGTTGTAGATTTGGCACACCTTTAGAGATTGTTTCTGATAATGGTCCAGGGTTTAGAAAGGGATTTCTCACAGAAGTCTGTGAAGAACTTCACATTCTACATCGTCACAGTACACCCTACTATCCCCAATCAAATGGTTTGGTAGAAAAAGCTAATGGTGTCATTGCAGGCATCATTAGAAAGATGGTGAAAAACAAGACAAAGTTGTGGAATGACTTCTTGGATGGTGCCTTGTGGGCGTATCGAACCACATATAGGGAAGCCACGGAGTTCACACCATTTCACTTGGTCTATGGTCAAGAGGCTTTACAGCCAATTGAACTAAACATTCCAACAATGCGACTTCAAGACAAATGTAGGATGTGGACCTAAGAGGTCACTTTCTCTCTCTAGCTTTTAGAAAGTGAAGGGAGTAAAGGGGTGTGGCCACATCAGCAAAAACGTGGGTCACTAAGAGTCAAAATTTGACTTTTTTTCAAAAACGTTGTTGGGAAACAAACAAACTGGAACACCTCTATAGTGATGTCACCCAAGAGCGTTGAAAGAGTACTACAAGAACACCAAAAGCTTTGGACAATCCCTTTGAAACACCACAAGCCCAACAAGAATAGTCCCCTTGGGAATTTACTGGTTGTCGCCCTCCCAATCTGCCTGTACACAATTTGCCACTAGGCTGCCATAGCCATAACCCTGGAGAGAACTAGTCGTAACCTGAAGAGTGCAACTCCAATTGGGGCAATTTAAAGCTTCAGAGAAAGCTTGAAAAATGACTGGAGAGAAATCTGAAGATGACAAAATTTGAATCTACACGCCGCTACATGAAAAATTGATGCGAACAGGATCTGTCCCGACACGACTACACGTAGAGTAGGCAAGGCGAGGGTAAAAACTGCAACAAAAACCATCAAGGAGGCACAAAGAGCCCAAACCTACAAAATTATGGATTTTGGCTGAACATTTTCAAGTTTTACATGAGTTTAAGTTATATACAAGTCTCGCTTCAAAAACCTCACTCACGGGCACTTATAGTAGCCCGACAGTTGACACTAGACTAGCAACTTGCAGTGCATGTATATGTGCTTTCTAAAGCAAGCTAAAAAAACCACAAAAAGAAATCCCACACACACTTTTGACATTGAGCGTCATGTCCGTATGTACAAATTTACAAAAAAAAGGTGTCAGAAATGCGTCCAACATAGTTTGCCACACCCCAACCTGCTAGATCATTCATGATGATCAACAGCACAAAAGAGATCTTGTAAACCACATGAGGTAGTCTTCACTTCATTTTCATCCTTAGCTACATTATCATCAAATCCTTCAGAAGAAGTCTCATCCTCAATTACAGCCATCAACCTTCCAATTTACTTCTTCGACCTGTAGCCATTCACGCGTGCTTTATGTGGGGTACCATCCAAGTCAGCAAGCTGATATGTGCCATTTGAAAACTTGTTTAAGACCAAGAAAGGACCTTGCCACTTGATTTGAAATTTCTTTTGAAAAGTGCTATCAAGATTACTATTGTGATGAAGCACCATGTCACCCTTCTTGATGTCCTTGTCTTTCAGCTTCTCATTTGCCTTTGCTTGATTCTTCTTCAAGGCCTGCTCATAATGCTCAAAAGCCAACAACCTATCCAATTGTAAACACTGCAAATATATAGGACTTTCCTTGAATGCTTCATTGGGCTCTTCTTCAATCTTTAGCATCATCTTCAAAGCTGGTATCTCCACCTCAATAGGAAGTTAAGCATCTTTGCCAAAAACTAGATGGAAGGGAGAGAAACCAGTACATGATTTGATGGCAGTTCTATAAGCCCATAGAGCACAAGGTAGCTCTAAATCCCAATTCTTCACATTGTTTCTTGTCATATTTGTAATCATCCTTATGAGATCTCCATTAAACCTTTCATTCATGCCATTGCATTGGGCATAATATGGAGTAGTAAACCTGCGATGCACATGAAGCTTCTCACATAGATAATCCACCAACTCTCCCCTGAAACCTGGACCCTTGTCAGAAAGTAACTCCAATTGCGTGCCAAATTTGCAAAAATATATTTATATATAAATAAGGAAACGTCTTTACTCATGATGTGCTTAACAGCTTTGGCCTCCACCCACCTGGATAAATAGTCAACAATAGTAAGTATGTAACTTTTGCCTCTAGCTGTCATAGGTAGAGGACCTATTGCATCAATACCCCACTTCTCAAAAACATCATAAGCCACAATGGTGCCTCTAATTTTTGATTTGAGAACCCAATTTTCCATGCTTTGACACTCTTTACAAGACTTGCACCAATGATGAACATCATGTTGAATGCTTGGCCACACATACCCCTCCTACAAGACTTTATGCAAAGTGACCACCACAAGAACCCTCATGATTCTCATCTAAAATTTTTTAACTTTCCTCTTTCCAAGGAACTTTTCTCATCATAAGATCATCCCCCTTCATATATAAGGCATCACCAAGTAGCACATACCTTTTGGCACGACGTAGGGAGGCATACTTTTTTGACTTCTCCAACTCTGATGGAAGCATACCTGTTTGTAGAAACTCTTCCTCCCTCTCTAAAGATTCCCTTCCCAAATAAAGAGAATAATCAGCCCTTATCACATACAATTGCCCAATTGAAGCTTGCGTTGCACCATGTGCTTCTTCATTTTGAGACATATCCACATGCCTTAAACTCCAAGCTTCAAAATTCTCCACTTGAAAACACATATTTTTCAGCCTTGGATTCTTACTTTGCCACACCCCAAGTACTTGCTTAGCCACCAAAAGAGCATCACCTCTTACCCTCACACGACGGATGCCAAGATCAAGGCAAATGTTGAGACCTTTTTCCAAAGTAGCATACTCAGCTTCATTGTTGCTTTGTGTTGTAAGCTTCAAACTCCTTTTAATTACCAAAGCACCTTGAGGATTATAAATCGCAACCCCTCCTGAAGCTTCCCCATGCACTTTCCTATAAGAGCCATCAAAAAACAATAGGTAGGCATTGTCTATGTTAGGAGATTCCATGAGTTGATTCCTCACCGCGTCCTCCTTAAGAAGAAGAGGGATTTCCTTTTAAGTAAGAAAATTAGCCAATTTAGTCCTTGTACTCACCTCGAAAAGAAAAAAGAATTTGAATTCTTGTAACTCCACAATCCACTTCATGAGCCTCTTTGACAAAGAAGGGCTATTCACCAATTGAGGTAGAAGAGTGTAGCTAGTGAGGAATGTGAATGGTTTAGGGAGAAGGTAGTGTCTAAACCTTCTACATAAATAAATCATACTCACCATGATGAGCTCCACCTCAGTATAGCCTCTTTCCACCTCTAGCTTCACCCTACTAGCACAATAGATAGGCTTCATGTAGTGGGAGTTGTTACCTCTTTGAAGAAGCATAGCTCCAATGGCATCCTCACCTACTGATGGATTCACATAAAACTCCTTATCCCAATTAGGATCTTGCATAGTAGGAAGAGAACCAAGAACCTATTTGATACCTTGAAAAACCTCTTCACATTGTGTCCATTGTAGAGGATCCAACCTTGCCACTTTTTGTAGAGGATAAAGAAGTTGAGAGGACAAAGGAATGAACCTTGCCATATACTTCACCTTTTGAATGAAAGTAGAAATTTGTTTTGTATCTTTAGGTGATGGGAGGATCACCAAAGCCTTCACTTTGTCAGGATCCTCTTCAATACCATTCTCAGAGATCATATGCCCCAAAAACTTCACTCTTGGTTGAGCAAGATGACACTTCTTTGGGTTGAGTTGACCTCCACTTTCATCATATTGCTTTAATGCCATCCCAAGCTTTACACAATGATCCTTTCTAGAGATGTAAACACAAAAGTCATCAATAAGATCCTTCACAAACTTGCCAAGAAAGGGAGAGAACACCTTATTGATGCGCTTTTGATACCACACACAGCCATTCATAAGACCAAAAGGAAGCACACAATAACAAAAGCATCTCCATGGTGTGATAAATGTGGTCTTCTTTTTTATCTTCTAAAGCCAAGGTGATTTGAAAATATGCAGAGAATCCACCACATACACTATACCTCTCATGCCCTGCAATAGAATCAAGTATGTCATCTATGAAAGGAAGAGGGTATGGATCCCTCTTCATGGCTGCGTTAAGAGGCTTAAAATCAACACATATCCTCCACTTTCCATCCTTCTTGGGTGTGACAACAATAGGACTCGCCCATTCTGCAATACTCATAGGACATATGAAACCTGCTTCAAGAAGCTTGTCTACCTCTTCCTTTAAAGCATTAAGTTGTACCTGTTTCTCCTTAGCTTTTGGTGTATGATTGAGCTTATTCCTTGATTGGAATGTGAATTTCCTCTCCCTTAAAGACTCTAATTTCCTCATAAGAAGTGTTGAATAAATGGGGAAATTGTTGTATCATATGTAGGTACTCACCCTTCTCATGACTAGTCAATGTTGCAACCTTGGGCTATGGTGGGTTTTACCGAGGAGCCATGGTGGCTATGGAGGAGCATGAAGAGGTGACGAGCGAGAAAAGCTGCAAGAGAGAGAGAGAGAGAGAGAGAGAGAGAGAGAGAGAGAGAGAGAGAGAGAGAGAGAAACTCAACACTGCAGTAAAAGCACGCTGTTGTGTATTATTTCCTTTCTAGATATATATAGCTTTTTAGGCTAATATTGGGTATGCAAAAAAGGCATGCAATCTAGAGATTTAATTGCTGCTATAAGAAGCATGTTCCCATGGATAGTTGGGCTTAAAAACCTAACAATCCCCCCCTCAAGCCCAAACTAGATAGGTCACTCTCATGATACCTTGAGTTTTTGGTGTACTCGGCAATCCTGAGTTTTAGGTTCTCTCACAACCAAGGATTTTTGGTGTATCCATAACCTCGTGCTAGGTGAGTAACCCCCCCTTGAACAGATAGGGTGTAGGCTAAATATTTAGCTACCAAAAAATGGAGTTTTTGGTTCAGTTCCAAATCTTGGGTTTAAGGTGTACCCAGTAACTTCATGAAAAGCGGTAACAAAATAGGACTTGAGAAACAAAAATTGATAATTTGGGAGGTCTTACAACTCATGTGTGGCATTGTCTATAGCCCATACAAATATTTTTATCATGGCATGACTTACAAAAGATAAGGTAAATGAACGCTTTGACTAAAAAGTATATGACAAAACAAAACTATGACACTGAACTGGTAAAATAATTTATGAAAACTTGTACTTCAATCTCGAAGCAGATCTTCATGTGTAGCATTTGTTGATGTATCGAGTGCTTGAAACAAACGATTGGAAGGGTCTTCACTAGCTTCATTGGCTTCAATTGGTAGAAAATACCTCGAATCGATTTGCATATGTTGATTGATTGGGTTCTTCTGACTGCAAAAGCTTGTATTTGAAAGTTCACGAATCTTGCTCAAGAGGACCATCTAGACTAGCATTTCTAATGCAGACATGGTAGCCAAAAAATACTCCAACCTAGAAGATTCAAATATCTTCTTTGAAAAGAATCTGACAGTATTCCATAAATTTCTCCACATCAAGTAGCCCTTGATATGCATATGTCGTGTATGAAGACCAAATTCATTGAATTTATCGAGCTTTGACATGATGATTGACCTTGTAGATAGTTTTTCCTCAAAGGCGATATCAAAATTGATGAAGGCCAAAAGCAAACCAATACGTCCAATATGTTGCGTAAAATTCTCAATAATCAAATAATTTTGTTGGACGCAGAATTTCAAAAAAAGCTAAATGGATGTTTTTTTTTACAAACTCACAATCACGGAAGAGTATAGTTTTGTATGTAAAGAGGTTCTTCATCAAGACCTGCCGATGCTAATGAAAAATGTGGGTGTGAAACTTGCCGAGACACTGGTCGAGGGTAAAAATGAATTCGCCAAAGTCTTTTGTGTATGAACTTTTAACAAAAAATGACAATCAGGTCGTAGGCAGCAACGCAGAGGATACGACGCCTTGTCGTTCTGGTTCACAATGGCAAGTAGGGCACAAATTGGGCTCGACTAGTTTTCCATGATCTGTTTTGAAGGCCAGGTTGATGCCTATTGTGGTGGAGTCCAAGGAGGGAGATAACTCCTCACTCCTCTCTGCAGGGGTTACTTCCCAGGCGGGGCTTACGCTCAACTGTAGAATTCAGTTCTGAGATGCTGATGTGCAGGGTTGCTTGCTTGATGAGATTTGGTTTCCCTTCTCCCAAAGGAAAGTCGGATGCATTGTACTGTTTCCTACGTTTTCTCTTCTTCTTCTCTTTACCTGTACCTGTTTCAACCTGTTTCCCTCTTTTATGGCTAGGAATTGCATCACTCATGTCATGGTCTCTTGTAACCCTCTTACCTACGGGCACGATTATAGCTCCCAAATCATCCTCTTTCTTCTTCAAATGGATTATGCTTACCACTTTTGTTATGCCCTTCTCTTCAGCTGTCAAACCACTTGATGCTGCTTCCCCTTTAATATCAATACCATAATCTTGAGCTCGAGAAGGAATTTGTGGAGGAAGAGGAAACGTGTCACCACCCATTCTCTTTGTCTTGTCACATTGAGGGTTTTTATGATGCCATTTACCACAATCGTAACACTAAAACATATCCCCTCTTCCAGCCATGCCTCTTCCTCTACCACCTGTAAACCCCTCATTGCTTCCATATCCACGTCCATATCCATAGCTTTGACCTCTTTCACCTCCCATCATATGCACACTAAGATTCTTCATAAGACCTACAACCTCTTGCATCTCCTTGCAAAAAGAATTCACATCATGAGAAGCTTGTTGATCATAACCCGGTGACGGGAGCAAAGCGAACCCCGAACCCCGACGGCCTCTAAAACATCGGGGACCGAATGGCGCGCCTCGAGCCTGACATGGTAAAGCAAACAGGGGGCACCACCTCGCTTCAGCGGCTAGGACGCAAACAACACACCACCATAACAAAGTTATCATCCAAGAGAGATGGATGCTTGGGAGTAATGATGAAAAGGAAAGGGAATGAGATCAAGTGAGAGAGAGAGAGAGAGTGAGGGAGGGGGTATAGCGGCTTAGTACTTAGGCATCACAAAAGGATGGTGAATCCGCACACCCTTCACACATACACAAGCTCACTCCAAAACACAAGACTAGGTGGCGATTCCGTACACCTCACATGGGCAAAACATTGCAAGAAAACATACTCACAAAACCTCAAGCTTTATTTAGAGAATTAGGCGATGAAATGGGGAGCATAGGGTAGGGGAATGAGAAGGGAGAGAGTGGTAGAGCACATGGCGGATAGGTGGGAGTTGATGGCGAAAACTCGCACGAGGATTATGGCCATCATCCTTCATTTAGTTGCCCTTCATCTTCCATAGCCAAGGGTGTAGAGGTCATGCTCAAGACAAGCATGGTGATTGCGGTGATGGTGATGGTGATGGTGTGGGGGTGTGTGTGTGCACTAGGCACACACACTGCATAGTGTGTTCTTTGGTGATGTTGTGTGTTTTTGTGTGATGGTGACCCCTCTTTATATAGGGGAGGAGGGGGGGGAGAAATTCTAGAATTTAGAAATGAAGAAATCATTATCTATATAGGCCATGTGACTGTGGGCCCCACTTGTCTGGCTGTGTGTATATGTGCCAGAACAGCAGTCTCATGAGAGAGAGACTAAGGGAGAGAGATGGGTTGATGAAAAAAAGTGAGAGGTGACATGGAGAATAAAGTAATTACAAGAGGGGAGAGAGAGGAGTGTGTTCAAAGGTGAATCCGTGTGCAGATGTGTGTGAACACAAGAAAAATCAGGTAACCATCGGGTGGGGATGGGTCTGTGGGCACCTCTTTTAGTGAAACTGAGTGTGTGTGAGTGTGGGGGAGGTTATTTAGCTACAAGACAAGAGACATGGCGCCCTTTAGAGAGAGGGGGGGATATTTGGGTCATGGGATATGATAGGAGAGAGAAAGGGGGGGTGGGGTATACTATTTTTGAAGATAGGGTAAGTTGCATGTGAGTTAGGGTGCATTATTGGTGAGTTAGAATGCATTATTGGTGAGAGGTGGGGTAGCTTGAGGGGAGAGAGAAAGGAGAAACGACAAGGGGAAGAGAGAGGGGGTTGACCTTTTGAGTGGAGGAGAGGAAAAGGGACACACGGCGGGGCAACAGTGAAGAAAAAGGAGGCAAGGTGGGGATGGGCTGCCCCGCAGGCATGAGGTGGCCTATTTTACCTTTCTCATATATTTACATAATCATACTTTATTTTTTTCTTACTTTTTCCAATGTCTTTTATCACTCTCTCCCTAAGAGGGGGTTTTCATGGGGTGGGGACGAGAGAAGAGGGGTATGGGAGCTTGGCTTGTGAAAAGCCCCCATCATTAGCCCTCCCCTTTTGGCTAGAGGCATTCATGTCTCTAGCTCATCTGTTTGATCATTATCGTCGGAGGTGGCGGCTGATGGTGTGTCCTCATCTGGAATGTCAATAGGTGGAGCCTGGTCAAATCGAAGAAAATAAGGTTTAAGTCGCCAACCATTTACCCTGGTTTTATGAAGTTTTCCATCAGCCTCCATAAGCTGGTAGCTTCCATTGGCATACTTTTTCCTGACGTTGAAAGGACCTTCCCATCGGAGTAGGAGTTTCTTATCCTTGCGCGTGTCGAAGCGATTGTCGTAGCGGAGCACCAACATTCCTTTCTTCAATTCTTTTTTCCGGAGATGCTCGTTAAAGCTAAGCCGTCTATGCTCTGCTTGTGCTGCATAATAATTTATTGCTTCTTCTCTGTCCAGCTGCAGTCTTTCCAAGTTGATGATGTGATCTCTCAAATGCATGTTGGGCTGTTGAAGCTGGCTTGCCATTACTCTGAGACTTTGTAGTTGCACTTCAATGGGCAAGATTGCTTCCTTACCAAATACTAGATGATACGGTGTGAATCCCAAGGATGTACGAAATGAAGTTCTGTAGGCCCATAAAGCTGGTAGTAGATACTTATCCCAGTCTCCAGGATGATTGTTTACCTGCTTGGTAATAATTTTAGAAACCATTCCATTTACCTTTTCAACTAGGCCATTACATTGAGGGTAATATGGTGAAGAGTGCCTCCTTGTAATGCCCAGTTTTTGCATTAATTCTCCTACCAAGTCTACTCTGAAACCTAGGCCTCTATCAGAGATGATCTCTAAAGGTGTGCCAAACCTACAACATATGTGCTCGTAGATAAATTTAGCTACCTCTACCGCTGTGATTCTAATGGTGGCTGTAGCCTCTGCCCATCTAGTCATGTAGTCGACCCCCATGATAATGTAGAATTTTCCTGAGTTGGCCCTAGGTAATGGCCCAATGGCATCGATACCCCATTTTTCAAATGGCCCATATGAGAGAATAGGTGTCTGTGGTTCAGGCATAAGTGACCTAGTGCCGGCCTTTTGACACAACTTACATGTTTTGCACCAGTGGTGTACATCACGGTTGAGGCTAGGCCATATGAAGCCTGCCTGCAAGATTTTCCTACTTGTTATGTCTAGGGTAAAGTGACCACCACAAACCCCGTCATGACAGCTAGCAATTACTCCCGTGATTTCCTGAGAGAGAGGGACCTTCCTGAGTATTTGGTCCTTACCCTTACAGTACAAACCGTCATTGATGAGTCGATACCTTGTGGCCTTCTGCGTCAGCCATTGCTTCTGTCCCTTTGTTAAATATGATGGGCATTACCCTGTTTCCAAAAAATGCATGATGTCAGGCAAGGCATCACTTCCTTGAAATAGAGGGAGCTTTAGTTTTATTGCTCCAACCACCACTTCCTGTAGTCTTTCACTTGCTAGGGCATCTGCTTCTTGGTTTTGAGCCCTTGGGATATGGTGTATTTGAACTTCTTCAAACTTACCCAACAAGGTTTTTACACCACTTAAGTGAGTCCTTAAACTAGGATTCTTGCATGTCCATGCTCCATTTACTTGCCTTACCAGAAGTAGAGCATCCCCAAATACATTAAGGCGTTGTACACCTTGCGAGACGCACCATTGTAGACCCTTGGTTAGTGCTGCATACTTAGCTTCATTGTTAGAATGTGAATCCAACAATTGGCCCAATGAAAATACCTTTGTCCCTTTGTCATCAAAGACCACTATGCCTGCAGCTGCTTTGTCGGACGCTCGCTTGTAGGCTCCATCAAAGTAGAGAGAGTATGCTCCTTCTACCATCGGTGGTACTGGAGGTAATCGGACTTCTCCTTCCTTAGATTGCTTCTCCTTCCTTTCAAAGACTTGGTAGGTCATGAGTCCCCCCAAACTTGCCCTTGTCGTGCTTTCTACCTGTACCGTGTAGTCAAACTCTTGCAGACAAACTAGCCATTTAGTAATTCTAGCAAACACATCCATGTGTTGTACAACATAGGGAAATATTTCATCCGTGGTTAGAATCACAAATTGCTTAGGCAGCAAATATGACCTAAACTTTGTAGTTGCAAATCTAAGAGCTAGGACTAAGTGTTCCACATGGGTGAAACCTTTCTCTCCTGCTGTCATCATTCGACTAGAGAAGTAGATTGGCCTCATGAAAGATGTCGTCATATCCTTTTGGAGTAGCACAGCCCCCAATGAGTCATCACCAACACTTGAGGTGACATAGAATTTTTCATCCCACTTAGGTGGTGAGATAGTTGGCAGAGTGGCTAAGACCTCCTTTACCTTGTTGTAGTGATGTTCGCTTTCCTCGTCCCAAGTGAAAGTTGATTTTTGAGTGAGTTGTTGCAGTGGTAGAACAAGTTGTGATAGTAGATATATGAATCTACTTAAGTACCTCACCTTCTGTAGAAAAGAGACCAGTTGACGTGCGGTCGTTGGTGAAGGTAGGGCTATGAGTGCGGACACCTTACTTGGGTCGGCATTGATACCTTTTGCTGAAATTTCATGGCCTAGTAGAGTGACTTTACTCTCCCCAATGTGGCATTTATCCACATTTAATTGCCCACCTAGGCTCTGCAACCTGGCCAAACCTTCAGTTACCTTTTCTAAATGTGAAATACGGGAGCTATATACACAAAAATCATCAATGAACACTCTTATGGATGTTCCAAAGAACGGTTGAAAAACATATGTGACATATCTTTGGAATGTGGCAGGTGCATTTGTGAGACCAAATGGCATAACCCTGTATGCAAAACAACCCCATGGCGTGATAAAAGTGGTTTTTGGCTGATCTTCCAAGGCTATGCGTATTTGAAAGTATCCAGAATAACCATCACATTCGGTATAGCATTCAAAACCCGCTACTTCATTCAGAATTTCATCCAAGAAAGGGAGAGGAAAGCGGTCTCTCTTTGTAGCTGCATTTAGTGGTTTGTAGTCAACACAGACCCTCCACTTACCATTCTTTTTAGGCATCACCACTACGGGTGACACCCATTCTGAGTTTTCTACAGGATAGATGAATCCCGCCTCCAGCAGTTTCCTTACCTCGGCCAAGAGTGCCTTTTCTTGTATGACCCCTAATCGTCGTAGCTTTTGCACAACTGGTTTTACCCCTTCCTTCAACTTAATATGATGTTCCACCACTGTAATGCATGTGATTCCTTCATAGTTGTCAATGAACAGGTTAGGAAATCCCATCAACATTTGCAAAAAACTATCTTTCTCCTCAAGTGTTAATTCCGTAGACAACATACCCTTCAACCTACTTCCTCCTAGGCCAGGTGATTTTCTCTCCTCTTCATTGGGTTTCCCTTTTGGTGATGGATCACCAGTTGTGCTTACCCTTTGTGGATCATTCATAATGATACCCATCACATCAATGGAACTGTCACTTTCGTCGGTGGATGTGGTCTCCTCCTCAGAACTGGAAGATTCGCTAGTGGTTTCATCTACCGATGTTTCCAGATTCATTTGTTTCTGCTTGCCAATCCTCATGTCGTAGTAGATTGTCTCCCCTTTCTTACCGGTCATGCGTAGAAGGCCAGTACCCCAGTCCTGTTTTGCCTTCATGGCCATCAACCATGGCCTTCCCAAAATTAGTGGATAGCCCTCCCCCTTAGTAGGCATGACAAAAACATCTACCTCTACCTCAGTGTTGAAAGCTTTGATTTTCATGGCACTTACCACACCCACACACTTTACTTTTGCGTTGTTTGCCATCTTTGCCTTGCATGGAGAAGGCCTGTCAACCTCGAGCTCTAATTGAAGCATCATAGCTTCGCTCATTACACAGATTTGTGCACCTCCATCAATGTAGGTGTTTCCAACCCTCTTTCCTTTTATGTTTACGTCGACAATTGGAAGGATGTCATCCATGTTGCATCCCGAAATTGCTCCGGCTACCTTTGTTTTGGAGCGTCTTGTACTTACCATTTTAGACCATTGTCGCCTTACTTTTGGTGCAAGATGTAGCAGCTGTGGCCATGTAATCTTCGGTCCTTGCTCTGCCACATCCAATGTTAGATCATAGGGCTTAGAACTTTCCCCTAGCAGGAAGTCGGTGATGCCCAATTTCCGTCGTGGCCTGGATGGCCTCTTGCTAGTTTCTCCTCTCATGCTTCTCTCATCATCTGATTGTGTAGCTTTCTCCCTCCTAGCTCTTTTCACAGTCATGGCTTCAAGTGGTTCTAAAAAGGTTACCTTCTCCTTACCCTTGTCCCTCTCCTTTGCTCTGGGTGGATCCACTACTATGGATTTTCCTTTCTCTTCTAGCCTTATGATGTTTACAGGGCGATCAGGTGGTGGGGCTGTTGGAAGAGGTGGGATGGATGCTTGTAGTGGTGTCTGGGGTGGACGTAGAATTTGTGTTGGTGGGGGTGGTGCTCAGGGTGGGGGTGTTCTTTCTCTAGGGGGTGACAATTGGTTCCTCCTACCTCCTCTATTATAGTTTTGTCGTGGTTTGGGACAGTAGTACATACCGTGACCGTCTTCTCCGCAGTTGTAGCAATGATACTCCCTGTTTTGTCATCGTGCTCTTCCAGGGTCTTGATCTCTTTCTTGACTCCTCCCTTGTTGTATTAAGTGGACAGACAAATTCTGCAGTTGGTCAGTAATATGGGCCAACATATCTTGTTGGTCATCTCTTACCCCAAGAGCCGGTGGTGGTGGTGGAATGGTGGTTGTCGTAGTTGCTGGTCGACACGATGTTCCTGATTCTGTTGACTCGGTTTCTTTGGCTTTCATTCGCAGCTTCTTGTCTTTAAGGCGAGCAATCTCAACGGCTAACTCGTACGTAGCCGGGAATCTACCTTTCACATTCTCCTTGAGAAGCGTCCATAAGCAATGCGTGAACCGATCTTTTTTTAGGAAATCGGGTGCAGCTTCCCCCCTAGCCAGTGACTCAATCCACCGTTCCCACAAATCCACAAATTTGGACTCATAGGTGGCATATTCTAAAAGACCCTGCTGCTTCAAGTCTCTCAACTTGTCCCACAACTTTTCTGAAGTGGTACCTCCCCCAAAGCGCCTCTTAAAAGCGGTTTTTAAGGGTTCCCAGTCATCCTTGGTTGCTTGTGGAAGTGCATTGTACCATGATCTAGCTTCTAGCTTCATGAGATGCTTAAAGATTCTAACCCGGGATTCATCCGTATCTTTGTTGCTCACTACACATGCTACTTCAAAGTCATCTAGGAAGTCTGTTACCAAATTCTCCCCCTTCTTTCCTTTAAATGTTGGAAATGCTACACTTGCCATGATTACTGAGAGAGCTAGAAAGACACACTGCTTAACTTGCAAAAGTTTTTTTCTTCTTTACAAGGAGGTGTGTATACCCTCTTATACTAGGACATACATTAAAACTTCAAACGGTACATTGCCTTGTACCAAAGGTAAGACAAATGGTTGATCTGATGCCAGAACCTCCAAAAACTGCTCCCCACCCGGCATGGTGTCAATGACGTGCTGGTAGCGAGCCTTCAAATCCAGTATTACCTTGATTGAGCGTACACGTGTTGGTATGTGTGATCTGTCTTGAGGTAGGTTGTACTGATTCATGTGAAGCTTAGAGGTGCTTAGTCACTGTCCAAGCTTGTGGGAGAGGGTGGTGTTCTTTCCTGAAACAAACTCAGTAGATCCCTAGTTTCTCTAGTGAGAGTGTGAGCCAATGCTTCCGTTATCTGTGCTGCAGCATCAGGTGCGACTTGAAAACTGACTGTGATAATTACCTCGGTGACTTGAGTTACCCGATTCTCAAAGTAGAATAGTGTTGATTCTCTATTGTGTAGAGATCCTTCCATTTTGTTGTTGTGGGTTGGTTGTAGGTTGCGGACATGGTTTCGACCTTCTCCTTCTTCTTCTTGGCACTTGGCCTATGTATATCCACTGGGTTTGGCGTGTTGGTTGACTTTCCCACTGCAAATCGATTACCGTTACGCCTGGCACTCGAGCTTCGATGGAGATGCGGAGTTCGTCTAGTTGTGCTTGGAGCTCTTCTTCTTCTGTCGTCCAATTAGCAAATCCTGCTAGCCATTCATCCATTCACAATAGTTTAAGGGTTTCAGTCTTGTAAACTGAAGGGTTTCATGAAAAGATCCTCAGTGGGGGCACCAAATGACGGGAGCAAAGCGAACCCCGAACCCCGACGGCCTCTAAAACACCGGGGACCGAATGGTGCGCCTCGAGCCTGACATGGTAAAGCAAACAGGGGGCACCACCTCGCTTCAGCGGCTAGGACGCAAACAACAAACCACCATAACAAAGTTTTCATCCAAGAGAGATGGATGCTTGGGAGTAATGATGAAAAGGAAAGGGAATGAGATCAAGTGTGTGAGAGAGAGAGAGAGAGAGTGAGGGAGGGGGTATGGCGGCTTAGTACTTAGGCATCACAAAAGGATGGCGAATCCGCACACCCTTCACACATACACAAGCTCACTCCAAAACACAAGACTAGGTGGCGATTCCTCACACCTCACATGGGCAAAACATTGCAAGAAAACATACTCACAAAACCTCAAGCTTTATTTAGAGAATTAGGCGATGAAATGGGGAGCATAGGGTAGGGGAATGAGAAGGGAGAGAGTGGTAGAGCACATGGCGGATAGGTGGGAGTTGATGGCGAAGACTCGCACGAGGATTATGGCCATCATCCTTCATTTAGTTGCCCTTCATCTTCCATAGCCAAGGGTGTAGAGGTCATGCTCAAGACAAGCATGGTGATTGCGGTGATGGTGATGGTGTGTGTGTGTGTGTCTGCACTAGGCACACACACTGCATAGTGTGTTCTTTGGTGATGTTGTGTGTTTTTGTGTGATGGTGACCCCTCTTTATATAGGGGAGGAGGGGGGGGAGAAATTCTAGAATTTAGAAATGAAGAAATCATTATCTACATAGGCCATGTGACTGTGGGCCCCACTTGTCTGGCTGTGTGTATATGTGCCAGAACAGCAGTCTCATGAGAGAGAGACTAAGGGAGAGAGATGGGTTGATGAAAAAAAGTGAGAGGTGACATGGAGAATAAAGTAATTACAAGAGGGGAGAGAGAGGAGTGTGTTCAGAGGTGAATCCGTGTGCAGATGTGTGTGAACACAAGAAAAATCAGGTAACCACCGGGTGGGGATGGGTCTGTGGGCACCTTTTTTAGTGAAACTGAGTGTGTGTGAGTGTGGGGGAGGTTATTTAGCTACAAGACAAGAGACATGGCGCCCTTTAGAGAGAGGGGGGGTATTTGGGTCATGGGATATGATAGGAGAGAGAAAGGGGGGGTGGGGTATACTATTTTTGAAGATAGGGTAAGTTGCATGTGAGTTAGGGTGCATTATTGGTGAGTTAGAATGCATTATTGGTGAGAGGTGGGATAGCTTGAGGGGAGAGAGAAAGGAGAAAGGACAAGGGGAAGAGAGAGGGGGTTGACCTTTTGAGTGGAGAAGAGGAAAAGGGACACACGGCGGGGCAACAGTGAAGAAAAAGGAGGCAAGGTGGGGGGGGGGGAAGAAAAAGGAGGCAAGGTGGGGATGGGCTGCCCCGCACGCATGAGGTGGCCTATTTTACCTTTCTCATATATTTACATAATCATACTTTATTTTTTTCTTACTTTTTCCAATGTCTTTTATCACTCCCTCCCTAAGAGGGGGTTTTCATGGGGTGGGGACGAGAGAAGAGGGGTATGGGAGCTTGGCTTGTGAAAAGCCCCCATCACCGGCTCCCTAATGAGGACCCTTGGTTTCTCTACGGCTTTGACTTCAACCTTTGGCTCGACATTGATTTCCACTACAACATAACATCAAGATATTGACGCATAATATATCGACGGCCGTACCTTTCCACGCGGATATCAATGTACTTTCATCCCGTCGATATATACGTCGGAATATCCATCGATATACGCGTGGCAAGGCATACTTTTCCACGCGTATATCGACGGATATTACCAGGAGTATATCGACGCACATTTTGATGCAAAAAAATTGGGGGAAAAAAGGAAAACCCGCACGCAGGGGCCATTTTTGCCTGTGAAACTCTCCCCCCCCTCCCCCCCCCAACCCCTCTCTCTCTCTCTCTCTACATCGTGTGTGTGTGTGTAGGAAAGAGATAGAGAGATAGAGATAGAGAGAGAGAGAGCGGTGTGTGTGTGTGTGTAGGAAAGAGAGAGAGAGAGACAGAGAAGAGTGTGTGTGTGTGTGTGTAGGAAAGAGAGAGAGAGAGAGAGAGAGAGAGAGAGAAAGAGAGAGAGAGAGAGAGAGAGAGAGAGAGAGAGAGAGAGAGAGAGAAGAGTGTGTGTGTGTGTGTAGGAGAGAGAGAGAGAGAGAGAGAGAGAGAGAGAGAGAGAGAGAGAGAGAGAGAAATGTGTGTGTGTAAATAAGAAATTAAAAAGCTAGAGAGAGAGAGAGAGAAGTGTGTGTTCGTGTAGGAAATTAAAGAGAGAGAGAGAGAGAGAGAGAGAAATGTATGCATAGGAAATTAAAACTAGAGAGAGAGAGAGAGAATTAATGTATATGTAGGAAATTAAAATTAAAGAAAGAGAAACTAAAGAGAGAAATGAAATGAAATGTTATATTAACGTCTTCAAAAGGCCAGAGTGACCTATGAGACCAGAAAGTTACAATGTGGTGGATCTGATACAAAGTCAGAGTAACAAGATGACAAAATGACAAAATAAAATATTATGGAATCCTAAACTGCTCGGTGTGGACTAAGCAGCTAAAACAACTAGCTGGGATAGGTAGATCATAGGAGATCCAACATCGGGTCGCTGGCGGATCTCATCAATCTCCTCCATGGTTAGTAGTCTGACCGGGCGTTGTGCATGTCAAGCCAAAGTGACCCAGATCCTCTGATGCAGCCTCTGTCTATGTTGTGTAGTCCTCCGTAGTTGTGGGCGTCTGGATCTACCTAGCTCAGTCGCTCAATCGATCAGTAGAGAGATAGGGAAGTAGAGAGAGAGAGAGAGAGAGAGAGAGAGAGAGAGAGAGAGAGAGAGAGAGAGAGAGAGAGAGAGAGAGAGAGAGAGAGAGAGAGATAGATAGATAGAGAGATTTTATTATCGTCCTCGGAGGTCAAATATGACCTATGGGACCAAAGTTACATGTGATGTAGTATGTGTATGGCTGATGAGTGACTCTCGATGCTCCAAAATTGTAGTGATGAGAGTCGCAATGGAGAGCCCACACTTTGGCTGGGAGAGGAAAGTGTGTAGGTATAAGTTATGGTTGAAAATGTGAGAGAAGCAAGTTCGGATGTGATCAAAAGCTGAGCACTCTAGAAGTGTGTGGTACTGAGACTCTCGAACTTGCAGTACGCATAATGTGCACAATTGATTTGACTCTTCTCCATTGCCCCAACGCCCTATCTCGCATCGAAGGAAATGGGAGCTAAGCCGAATTGCTGCGATAGTGCGTATCGCGGACAAGGGAATAGGCTCAAGCATGTAACTGTGAGTACGGTTTCCTCTCTTAGCGAAGAACATGGTTTTGTAGTTGGGGGCAATATAGGTGGTGTAATGTATGAAGCGTGACCCACCGGATTTCTCCCAAGCCGTAATACATTGGCATTGTAGAAAAGCTTCATTCACTTGAGACTCAATTGAAGCATCATGTAGCAAGTGTAATGCATCCCATCTCCCAAACCACTTCTTTATGTCTTGCATCCATCCCGTGCTCAGATCTTGCTTTTATGCGTCTTTTGAACTTTTTTGCTTGCTTCCCATGCAATTTTAGGAAGTCGATGTGAGGGGTTTTGACGCATCTTTATCATGTACTCCACAACCCTTTCCATGCCCATAACCTCAATTGGAAGAGATCCCGACTCAACAAGTAGGAGCATATATGGTGTTTGTGTCTTAACTTGGAGAAAGTTTGTAAGAAAACGCTTTTGGACATTCTCAAACTCTTTCCAAGTAGACTTTGAGATGCTCCCGCCCCACACTTCAACTCCATAAAGAAGAACCGGTGTCACCAATGCATCAAAAGGATACTTCTTGAGAACCCAACACTTGATGTTTCCTACATTACACATGTTCTCAAATGCATAATATGCTCTCTTTCCCGCTTCCAAATGACGCATAGCACATTCATGCCACTTGTGATTGGATGGAACCTCAAGGCCAAGGTACTTAAAGCTCTCAACAACTTCAAGTGTCTCGTTGTTGTACACAATGCATGGCTTCTCCTTATGGTTGGTTTTCACAAGCATAACCTTTGTTTTGGATTCATTTACAATCAGCCCACTATGCAAGCAAAAGTTCTCAAGGACAACCATAAGCTTTTGTGCATCTTCTAAAGTGTGTGCTAGAAGCACTACATCATCCGCATACAACAAAAGCATGATTACCACATTGCAAATAGTGACCTCTTCAATGCCTTCTTCTTGCATAAAGTCAAGTACCATTTGTTCCAATTGATCGATGCATAGACCAAAGAGAGTTGGTGACAATGGACATCCTTGTTTAACCCCAATAGTGCTTACAAAAATTTCTGAAATTTCTCTTCCCTTGCGCAATTGACAAATCACCTTCTCATAGATTCGAGAAACGGCAAGCATAAACTCACTTGGCACTTGGAGTTCTTCCATCCTTCTCCACAAATTGTTACGTGGAATCATATCAAAGGCTTTCTTAAAGTCCACAAAACAACAATACAATCGCTTGCCTTTCAACCGACTTTCCTCCATGAGAACACGAAGAGTGACAAGATGATCAATGGTGCTATGGCATCGATGAAAGCCCACTTGTCCCTTTGCACGCTTGTCATTCTCTTCAACCCAATCACTCAATTTCATCTCCATTATGCACCGAAACAACTTTGCCATAAGAGACCCAATCATTATAGTCCGGTAGTTTCTTACATTCTTTACATCCCCTCCTTTATGCAAAGGCTTAACCCAATTAGTACTCCAATCATAAGGCATACCATGTTGAAGTGCAAGGTTGAACATATCACACATCCACTCATGGGTAAAATCTCCTATCCATTTGATCATCTCCGGCTTGATACCTTGAAGATCTCCCGCTTTGCGAGTGGCCAACTTTTCAAGCCCACCGCATACATCCTCAATAGTAAAAAAAGACGGCATACATGGGAGTGAACCATAAAATGGCATTTTTTCATTATTTGCTTGCTCATATAATTGCCTACAATTTGTGTACATATCCACTAGACTCAAGTTACCAAAATTCTCAACCCGCTTGCCTCTCAAGTTTCTCCAAAATCTTCCACATGCATGTGCCTTTTCTTGGACTTGAAATTCTTGTTGCTTTACTTCCCATCTTCTTCTCTTCTTTTGAATCAATTCCTTGTATGTATGCAAATGACTTTGATAGTTGTCTTTGTCCATAGTTGCATCAAGCTTTATCAAGGACTTTCGAGCATCTTGACATTCTTTATCAAACCACCTTTTGCGTGATCTATCTTTGTTGATACCATGGAGATGCTTTATGGCAAAGCATTCTTCCGCACAAGAACAAATAGCTTTCTTGAAATATTCCCATTTAGTTTCCAATGGTGAATCACATTGAAGCTTTGTCATCCATATTTTTTTCTCAACCATTTCAATGTACATTGGTGCCCGTTTGAAATCCATACATAGTGATAACTTCTCTTTCCTTTGGCTGAGATTATCATGCTTAGTTGCTTCTCCACATGAAAGGTCAATACATAAGGTGCGATGGTCGGATTCCAGGGTCCATTGACCAAACATAAAACTCTTTATGCGATACATGATGGCTTCAGAGAGTAGCATATAGTCAATCACACTATCCCCATTATGTCTCCTACATGTAAATCCATTGGTTCCTTTCCACAAAGATACACCATTGGCAATGAGCATACCCGTGCTATTACACATGTGTAAAAGTAACTTTCCATAGTGATCCGGCTCTTTCTCATCCATTGAAGTACGATCATACAAGTGAACTTCCTCCAACTCCCTTGAAATGTATGGCATATCAAATTGTTGAGTAACATGTTGCAATGTTTTTGTGCGAGCATTCATATCCCCAAATACAATAACATCACCTTCACCTTTGAAATAAGCAATGTCCTCTTCCAAATCAAAAAATGGTTGATCTCTATCCATGCAAGCATAAAAGGGAGAATCATGATGAGGAATGTAGCAACCGGCTACAAAAATGGGTGCTCTTTTTGGTGTCATAATTTTCAGCCATACATAACATTTGTACTTGTCATCTTTCACAATTGATACAAAATCTTCCAATCCTTTCTTAACCATACATGCTAACCCTCCTTGTCCTCTTTGTTGCTTGAGATTCTTTGACCACATCAATGAATGTACATTGTAATCCTCCAAGCCGTTAATCCTTTGTGTATCATGCTCCCAAGTTTCAACAAGAAGTACAACATCGGCTTTCCTTGTTAGTTCATCAATGCCAACCCCCGCATTCCATGGGTATCCATTACAATTCCAAAAGCATATTTTCAATTGTAACTCGGTCGCATAGGTCACGCATCCCTATTTTCTTGAGAGACTTGCCTCCTCCTTGGGCACATTTTCTTCATGAGAGATCTCCTTGTTTTTATTATTCTTTTCCTCATATGCCTTGCGACGCATATTTTGTTGCTTAATAGTGCGATCTTTACATACAAAACATTTTGTATCCCTCAAATAGATCCAACTATTATCAAGGATAATCTTTCGCTTGGTCTCATCCGGCATGGTGCATACAATTGGCCGTTCTCCCGAGCGAGGAGCTCCTTGCTTCCCCACTCTATGCGCTCCATAGACCATAACTCCGGACATGCCAAAGTGGGTTTTGAAGAAATCTTCAATAACAATGGCAAGAGAAGGAGGTGTCTCTAACTTTTCTTCGGGAATTCCACGAATAACAATGTTCTTGGAACGTCGCTCCCGTTCCTTCAACTCCTTCACATCCACATTCTCAACATTCTTTGTTTGAACCATAGCTTGCATGAGTGAGGAATTAGAAACCACAGTGCTACCACATACATCAGCCCAAGACTTGTTTGTGCATACATTTTTCATGTCGCATACATCCCGGCTCATAGTGTCAAATTTATCCTCTTTCAATACATGGTCATGCTCTACTTTGCTCATCCGCTCCTTCAAAGCATTCAAGTCCACAAGAGAGTATTTACATTCCTTAACTTCCTCTTCAAGTTGCATCAAACGTGTTGTTTGCATCTCAAGTGTCCTCTTGAGATTCTCATTCTCAACCACAAGTACCCTTAGTGTGCCATTGTCCATTGCAAGTGCTCATAAGTCTTCGCCTTGTTTGTTTACGGTCTCTTGCAATGATACCAAGTACGCCATGATCATGGTTTCCGATGTCGTTGGTTGGGTGGTTATGTTGCTATCTCCACACTTAGGAGATTTTGGATCATTTTCCACAATGGTTGTGGACCTTGTTGAAGAAGAAGAACCCTTGCGAGTTCCGGAAGACATTGTATGTAAAATAGGAGATGAGAATCAATTTTGTTGAACCTATTCACTTAGGAAATGCTGCTACAGAAATTCCTTCCATAACTCTGAAAATTTCTGTCTTTACATCAATGCGTAGAGGACTTCGTGCTCTTCGATTGAGGCTATAGATCACCCAAATCGGAGTTCGGATGAAGAAGTTATGATCAAAAGAGTGGACTGTTGTCTACTAGGTCAAAAAACGGCTGCGTTTTTTGAGAGAGAGAGAGAGAGAGAAAGAGAGTGATATATATATATATATATACATATATATATATATATATATATATATATATATATATATATATAGAGAGAGAGAGAGAGAGAGAGATAGCGAGAGCGAGATCGAGAGAGAAACTATGGAACTAAAAGAGGCAAAGGGGTTTTGCCTGCTACATGCATTGCCATGTACACCAGGGAGTGCACGTATGTGTCTACCCATATAGGATTTGACCAAAAAAGACAAGATTTTGACACGGTGGTCCTGATCTCCGTACACCTCTGGACTGAGGTGTACGGAGATAGGGCAAGACTAGAGAATGCGAGGTAGTTTACATTGTGAGGAGTATATATATTAAAAAAACATTCATAATCATTTTAGATGGCAACGTCATCAACTAACGTGGAGGAAAAGATTGTCTGCTCGTGCACGCTCTGCAAGTATGAAATCCTGTGCAAGCGTAGGATATGTAATGAGCATGTGCACAAGTACGGATAGTTTGCTAGAGAAAACGTACAGAATCTACGATACGACTCCTATGGAACGGACATTGATTTTCGTGACATAGCACCTACATCTAAGAGACAGAGAGAGAGAGAGAAAAAGGATTATGCGTGAAGGTCCGACCAATATAGAGCCAAGGATGGAAGCAGAAAAGGGCTTACAGATAGAAGACGACGGCATGGAGGAGATGCTGGATGCCTTCTTCCAGACAAGTGGGGAGATCGCTAACGAAGCAGCACCAGAAGCCGTGCGCCTATCTCCTGAAGACATGTTGAGGAAGTTGGCACGTCAACCAATCTATGAAGGTGCCAAAATATCTGTGCTTCGTACTTGTCTGGCGTTTTTGAATCTTCAGTCAGTGTACAGGTGGTCAGATGCAAACGTCACTGCTTTATTTAGGTACGTAATTTACAAAAGAGATTTTCCGATTGCAACAATGACGTGCTTGGAGAGCTTTTCAATTTAATGTGGCCAGAAGGATATAGATGGATATCGCAGAGGTATCTATGAAGTATTGAATGATCTTGATGCTTCAGGAGAGCCTTTAGACTGGGAGGCCTTAGAGTCTCGCTGATCGATTGAGGTGAGACATTAATATGTGTGAGTTGATTTAATTAAATAAGTATATGTGAAGTAATATCAATACTAATTTTGTGACTTGTCCTATGTGCAGGTTGTGACGCATAGTCATCAGTGGATTTCATATATATGCTTTGTGAGACACAGACACGCTTCTGTGTCTCTTTTTTGTATAGACATATATGGTTATGGTTATTGTTGAGACATGGTTATGGTTATTGTTTTCCTTATGGTTATGGTTATTGTCATTGTATAGACATGGTTATTTCTCCTATTCTTGTATAGACATGGTTATGGTTATGGTTATTGTTTTGTTCATAGTTATGTTTAACTTTCTGGTTATGCTTATGGTTATTGTTTTGTTTATGGTTATGGTTATCTGCGTTATGGTTTTGATCAATATGGTTATGGCCGGTTATGGTTTTAATTTGGTTATGGTTTTTCACAAATTAAGTTCGTTATGGTTATGGTTTTAAGTTGGTTATGGTTTTGCACAAAGTTCATTTCATTTCTTTCATTGGCCTTAAATCTCATGTGAGATCCTACATGGATAGCATGTAAGAGGCATATACATGATATGGTTTTTTTTTTAAAGTTTATGTTAAAATGAAGGGAACTCTGCCAAAATTTCTATGGGAGCACGGTTGACTTTGATGCTGCTCGCTTTCTTGGGCAGAGGACAGGCAGTCTGGCTGTGGTTGTGTCCATCTTTTCACTGGACACAGGCCAGGATGCCTGTCCTCTGCCCAAGAAATTTTTTTTCTCTTATGGTCGTCGCAATCTGCGTCGCTAAGCCCGTCAAAATATGCGTCAATAATAGTACCTTTTGACGCGTATATCGACACATATAGCGACGTTTTTGTAAGGACGAGTATATCGACGGTTTTTTCAATGGGGTGCGTCGAAACCAGCGTCGAAGGCCCCCTTTTTTGTTGTAGTGTCCAAGTTGATGGAGACGCTGTGCTTTCCACTCTTTATTCTTTTCAATTTCAACTGCCTCCTCAAAGGTCCTTGGATGCTTAAGCTCTGCCTTCAAGTGTAGGTTACTCCTCAAACTTGCAAGAAACCTGTCCTTCTTCAACATGGCTGGAGGAATTTCAGCCCCCAAAGATGTACACCACTTTGTCCATAATGCATTGGATGCCTTCACAAAGTCTTATATGGTCTGACCTTCACCCTGTACCAAGCTTTGGATAGCCATACCTTTTGTGGGTCTTCCACCTATTGAAAGTGTGTAAGAAAAGCATGCCTTACCATTTCATAAGTCATAAGTTGGGGAGGCTGGGCTGATTGTAGCTCCTTTTTGTAGCCTTCCAACCATTCCCTAGCATCTCCCTTCAAACAGAAGTAGAAGATTTGTAGCACCAACGCTGGGTCTTGCTTGTCAGCAAGAAGGCAAGAAAACTCCATTCCCTCAATGAAACCTTTGGAACTTTCATTTTATTTCCCACTAAACTCCAAAAAATCAAACTTCATGTCTTCCAAAACCTGTAAAGTGAAGGTAACTTAAAGCGATTCCTCGATGGCAGGCATCAAAACACTGTTGGGAGACAAACAAACTGGAGCACCTCTGTAGCAATGTCACACAAGAGAATTGAAAGAGTACTACAAGAACACCAAAAGATTTGGAAAATCCCTTTGAAACACCACAAGTACAACAAGAGTAGTCCCCTTGGGAATTTACTGGTCGTCGCCCACCCAAGGGACTATGTCACATAGGAGCAAAACCCTGCCAAAGCATGGATTTACAGCACACGCCGACCAATGCATATGAAGACAAGGGCCTCCACTTTCACCATTTAATCTCACAAACCCAAAAATTCAACATCAATTCCACAATTCATAAATACATGCCCTCCCAATCTGCCTGTACACAATTTGCCACTAGGCTGCCATAGCCATAACCCTGCAAAGAACTAGTCATAACCTGAAGAGCGCAACTCCAGTTGGGGCACTTTAAAGCTTGAGAGAAATCTTGAAAAATGAATGGAAAGAAAGATGAAGATGACCAAATTTGAATCTACATGCCACTACATGCAAAATTGATGCGACCAGGGAGCTGTCCCGACACGACTACATGTAGAGTAGGCAAGGCGAGGGCAAAAACTGCAACAGAAACCATCAAGGAGGCACAACGAGCCCAAACCTACAAAATTCTGGAGTTTGGCTGAACTTTTTCAATTTTGTACATGATTTTAAGTTTTATACAAGTCTCGCTTCAAAAAAATCACTCACGGGCACTTACAGTAGCCCGACTGCTGTCACTAGACTAGCAACTTGCAGTGCATGTACATGTGCTGGCTAAAGCAAGCTAAAAAATCCACAATTGACATCGGGCGTCATGTCCGTATGTACAAATTAACAAAAAAAAGGTGTCAGAAATGCGCCCAACAACTTTAGTTTTACTTATTTTTTACTTAAAACTCCCCCCAAACATATATACATATCAAAAAATCATTTTTTGACCTTCTTTTACACCTATTAGCACTAAAAGTCCACTTTTTCAAAAAAAAATATCTCCCTTCCAAAAAAAAAACCTTTATTCTCTCCTCCTCCTCCCTCCTCTCTCCCTCTCCTCTCCCTCCCTACCCCCTTCTCTCCTCCTCCTCCCCTCTCTCTCCCTCTCCCCCCTCCCCCCTTCTCTCCTCCCATGTTCCTTCCTCTCCCTCCCCCCTCTCTCTTTTCATCCTTTTCTTCCTCATGCAACAACTTCCATGGTGCTCACGGACATCACAAACTTTATACCTCCACCACCATTGTACTCTGCACAACAAAAGCGTACATATTTGTTTGTCCATGGCGTTTGCATCGAAGTCCACACGTGAGGGTGAGCAGAGATCCTCCCATGAACGTCGTACCGTCAGTGAGACAAATGTTGATGGCTCTTCAATATCTTGGGAGGGGATAATTAGGCTTGTTAGGCTATTGAAATTGGTTGTGTATGGGTGTAGGTGCTTCTTTGCATTTATGGATGCACGAATGCCAAGCTCTTAAACTCAAAACATTGGCATTACAAGTAAGTATTGCCTCTTCGAAGAGGGAGATTGAAACTCTGCAACAACAATTGCAGGAAAATAAAGTGTACATTATGAAGCTTGCCAATACCATCACATATTTGAAAGAAACACCCCTTGGTGCAAGGTAACAATATAATTCTTCCTTTTGGTTGTGTTCTTCTTATCATAGACTGTGAAGTATAAGGTGTTGTCTCTACTTGTTTTGTAGTTCTTACACAAAGGTTGCTTTTGTTCACAAATAGTGAAAGGATGTAGGTTAGAGAGGTCAAGTGTCACCACTTTTCCTATAAAACAACCTTCTTTGTTGTTACTATATACATGTGGTAGTGCTGTGTGTGAACACACTAGGACCGTCGGGGCATTTTTTCCCTCTTTAGGAGGTTTTTTCCCTCGAGCATTGTATATACGCCCATCACTCTAGGGCTATCTATCTTTCCATTGCACACTAAGTAACACACTCTCTATTGTGTGCCTTGAGCTTCCTTCGTCTTCTCCAAGCTGTGTGTGTTTCTCTGCAACCCTAATTCCAACAATTGGTATCAGAGCAGGTCACGTCCTCCCGGGCTTAGTCGCCAGCTACTCCAGCACACGCCTGCTCACTTTCTCCGATTTCAGTGAGCTTTGGCAAGCGTTCGTAGGTCGACAAATATTTTGGACGTCTCCTCAGAATTTTGATTTGGGCTCATTTTGGCCTCCGTTTCCACTACAGGTAGTACTGCATAGGCTATTTTGTCATTTTGTGTAGAATTTTTTTCAGTGTTGTTTTCTGCATAATAGCTGCCTTATAGTCTTCTATGGTTTGTGCTATATAACACAGGTTGTTCCCGCTCCATTTCTCCTATTTTCGGGCATTTTTCACATCAGGTGCAGTATTTACCATGGCTGACAACAACAACACAGATGTGTTCAAGATGTTTGCTGCAGAGGACAGGTTGGATGGGAAACCTACCCTATGTGGGCTTATATGATGCAACATGTTCTTGTGTTAAAGGGTGTCTGGAACATTGTGCACGGCATTGATGTACGTCCTAGTTCTGAGGATGTACGCGATGTCGAGGATGTTGCAGGTCTTGCTGCAAGGATTGCAGTTGTTAGAGTTTTTTTGCCTACTGCAGAACAAGCTCGTTGGGATGTTAAGGATGCGCAGGCTCATGCATTGATTGTGTTGTCTCTGAAGCGCACCATTGTTCCTCACATCCGTTCAACAAAATCTGCAAAACAGGCTTGGGATATTCTAGCAGGTCTTTATGCAAGCCACAATGAGGCTAAAATTTCTTTGCTGCGTAAAGAGCTGGAGTCGAAGATTATGCATGAAGAAGATGATATGGACACTTTCCTTGCTAGTGTCAAGGATATCAATGAGCAACTTATTTCTGCAAGTGAAGTCATTTCAGACAGTTCACTTGTGCAGACTGTTCTTGATGCCTTACCAGATTCCTACCAGACTTTTGCTAGTACTTGGAGACTGATGACCCAAGGAAATCACGAAGTTGTCAAGTTTGATGCATTATGCACATTGCTGTTGCAAGAGTCACTTTCTAAAAAAAACAGGACTAGGCAGCGTTCAGTTGAATAGGCTTTTATTGATTCTCAAAGAAAGGGTGGTAACAGTAATGCAGCCACTTCTTATGGTTCTGCTGTGAGTGGCAAAAATTCTGTTCCTAATGCTTTTGCTGGCCGCACTTCGTCTGGCAATTCTGGTGATAAGGGCAAAAATAAGATACGTTGCCATTATTGTAAAGCCAATGATCACTTGATCAAGCCGTGTTCTAAATTGAGGGCCAAAGAGGCTAAGAAGAAAGAGGGTGGTTCCACTGAAAATGCTAGTTCCACTACAAATGCATCCATTGTTGAGTCTTCTGTGAAAGAAGATTGTGTTGCTGATGTTGATGCAAAATGGGCTTTTAGCGCAGAGTGCACTTACAATCCTGCTGTCCATGATGCATGCTTATCAGTTGCTGCAGATTCACATGTGTGGTATTTTGACAGTGGTGCTACAAAGCTCATTACCTCTACATCGTGAATTATTTACCTCTCTGGAGTCTGTCCCTCATGGAATTCAGTCACTTGTGCCAACAACACCTCTTATCCAGTTCAGGGAGTTGGAAAGATTGTGCTCATTGCTGCTAATGGCAGTTCCTTCATACTTGTTGATGCACTTTATGTACCTAGGATCAAGAAGAATCTCTTGTCTGTATCTGCACTTGCTAGACTTGGACTTGTAGTCAAATTTGTGGATGACAGATGTACAGTTCATGATCTCAGTTTTGGTGATGAAATTGTTGCATCTGGGCTTTTGTGCCGTCGGTTGTATAAGCTCACTTTGTATGACAAGTGTGGACAAAATTTTGCAAATGCTGTTGCAGTTTCAAGGGCTATTTCAGATGCAAAACTTTGGCATGCACGTTTTGGTCATCTGAATTTTGCCAGTTTGCTGCGTTTGCAGAAATCAGATATGGTTGCTTCTTTGCCGCCTCTTGAAGCTCCTGTCAAACATGTTTGTGAAGGCAGTATTTTGGGTAAGATGCAGCGTTCTAAGTTTCCAAAGGATGGTTCAGTTCGGGCCACATGCAGGTTGCAGCTTGTGCATAGTGATGTTTGTGGGCCCATGCAAACTCCGTCCTCGGGCAATTACCTGTACTTCGTGACTTTCATTGATGATTACTCTAGGCATGCATGGGTATTTCACCTTAAAGAGAAGTCCGAAGTTTTGATGTGCTTCAAACAATTTTTGGCTATGGCTGAAAATGTCTCGAAATGTACTATGGGCACCCTCCGTTCCGATCAAGGGGGGGAGTATATGTCTCATGAATTTAATGCATTTCTAGCTAGTCGTGGGATAAAACACCGATGTATAGTTCCTTATACACCTCAGCAAAATGGTGTTGCTGAGAGGAAAAATAGGTCACTTACGAAAATGGCATGATGTATGGTCAAAAGTCAAGCTTTGCTGCATTCTTTTTGGCTTGAGGCCATCATGTGTGCCACTTATGTACTTAACAGGTGTCCTACGAAAGCTTTGAAGTCTATTACTCCATATGAAGCATGGCATGATAGAAATCCTTCTATTGAGCACATGCATGTTTTTGGCTGTTTGGCATATGCTTTGGTGCCACAAGTGCAGCGCAGAAAACTGGATGATAAGGCTGTCAAATGTATTTTTGTTGGTTATAGTGCTGAAGAAAAGGTTACAGGTTGTATCATCCGCAAAAAAAACGTATTCTGGTTTCTCGGGATGTAGTGTTTGTGGAAGATTCTGTTCAGCCCTTGTTGTCATGTACTAGAGACAATAATGTAAGCTCACAGGACATTTATGACACTTTGTTGCCTCTTTTCAGTGGTGGAAATACGAATGTAAGTTCGAATGAGGCAAATGTACAGCCTATGGGGGTTTTTGAAAATGTTTTAGATCAGCCTATTACTGATGCAGATGTACATGATATACTTGATGAGGAAAGGGCTGAAAATGAGCAGGCTAGAGGTATGCCAAAATGGCTATGCACACTTTGCATGACAGTAAATTGGATGCACCTTTGTCTAGTCGTACTCGTTTACGCTCTCACCATGCATCTTATGCATCAGATTGTTATGCTTTGGCTGTGTCTAGATTACATTATGTTGAGGAGCCTCTGTCTTTCGATGAAGCACAGAATTCAAAAAATTGGATGGCTACCATGCAATCAGAATATGATGCACTTATAGTAAATGACACATGGACTTTATGTGATTTGCCTCCTGGAAAAAAGGCCATTGGTACGAAGTGGGTTTACAAGTTGAAACGCAAACCAGATGGTGAGATCGATCGCCATAAGGCTCGACTTGTTGCAAAGGGTTATGCACATAAAAAAGGCATAGATTATGAAGAGATTTTTGCTCCCACTTGTCGTATGGCTACTGTACGTTTTCTATGTGCATTGGCAGCTCATTTTGGTTGGGATGTACATCAATCAGACATTGTTACTGCTTTCTTGAATGGTGACATAATAGAGGAAGTTTATGTAACGCAGCCTCCCGGTTTTGTCATAAAAGGACAAGAGGACAAAGTGTGCAGATGTAAGAAGGCTTTGTATGGGTTGAAGCAATCTCCTCATGCTTGGTATGAGAAAGCTGACACTCATTTGGTTAAACGAGGCTTTCGTAACAGTCCAACAAAAAGCACATTGTATGTAAAGTGTGAGGGTGATGTACTTCTCATTGTGGTTCTTTATGTTAATGATCTGCTGATCACTGGACCAAATGAGAGACATATTGTTGAATTTAAGTCTGATTTGAATGCTACTTTCAAGATGAAAGATTTGGGGCTGTTGCATCATTACTTGGGTATACAGTTTAAGCAGTGTGATGGTGGTATTGCCTTGTGTCAGAAAAGTTACATAGAGACATTGCTATGTAAGTTTGGACTTGAGGATTGCAAACCTATTGCCACTCCCATGGAAACAGGTTTGAAGTTGAGTCTACATGATGCTGGCGATCCTGCTGCTGTCACTCTTTACCAGACTGCTATTGGCTACCTCATTTATGTATGCAACACGAGGCCAGATATTCAGTTTGCAATATCACATGTCAGCAGATTTATGCATAGCCCAGGGTCTAAGCATTGGCAGGCTGTCAAGAGGATTTTCCGTTACCTTAGTGGCACTTTACATCTTGTCTTGTTTTATCCGAAGGGGGGATCATTGCTGCCAGACTTACATGCTTTTTCGGACTCAGATTGGGCTGGTTGTTTTGACACGCGAGTGTCCACAAGTGGTTTTTGTTTCATGCTTGGCAGTTCATGTATATCATGGTTGAGCAAGAAGCAACCTACTGTGGCCACTTCAAGTTGTGAGGTTGAGTACAGGGCAGTCTTCACAGCTACGGTTGAGTGTGTATGGCTCAGACGCCTTATGGCTCATTTGGGTGTTGGACAGGACACTGCCAACACTATCTACACTGAAAATCAGAGCGCATTGGTAGTTGTGAGGAACCCAATTTTTCATGCTCGCACAAAGCACATTGAGGTGCATTACCACTATGTCAGGGAGAGGCTCTCAACAGGAGAGATCAACTTGGCTTATGTGCCAACACCGGACAAACTTGCAGATCTTTTCACAAAGGCATTGTCTTATGAGAAGATTGAAGCTTTCCGCAAAGCTTTGGGCTTACTCCCCTTTGTGGACTGATCCTGTCCTCAGGGCATGGCACTTCCCTTTACTCATGTGCCAGCTCTCGTTCACCGCATCACTCCAAGGGGTATTTGTTACCATATACACGTGGTAGTGATGTGTGTGAACACACTAGGACCGCCGGGGCATTTTTTCCCTCGTTAGGAGGTTTTTTCCCCCGAGCATTGTATATACGCCCATCACTCTAGGGCTATCTATCTTTCCATTGCACACTAAGTAACACACTCTCTATTGTGTGCCTTGAGCTTCCTTCGTCTTCTCCAAGCTGTGTGTGTTTCTCAGCAACCCTAATTCCAACATTTTCTACATCTTACAGGTAGGTGCTTCAATTCCATGCTTATTAGAGGTGGGTAATATCATCCTAATGTATATTTTAGGATTGTGTATTCCCAACTGGATGGAAATACTTGCAAATTTATACAACATGTACTTAACAAGTGTCCTTATCACGCAACTTGCATATGTTGAATTCATACATGTTTTTGTTCGAAGAACATGTCTCTAACGCGTCATGATATAAGGTGACCCCTTACTATGCTAGTTGAGTGGCATTTTTGCAAGAATGGCTCAAGGAACTAGCATAAAATAAAGCTTTTATGGTGGCACAAAGATCTACTTAAGAAATGTGGCTCCCACTACACCAAAAATCATTATGCTAACATGGAGAGATCCCTAGTAGGACAATAAAACAGCTTTTCATCAGCAATACACCCTTTGCTAACATTAGGGCACCCCGACCAAAGATATTTTTATGTGATAGGTCACCCCATGAGCATATCATGTCATAGAATGGATGTAAGAACTATGACTGCACTACCCCTTGGAAGTTGTTCATGAATGTATGTTTATCAAAGTTAATAAGAAGAAATTTGCACTTTTTGTTTGTTGATGTGTAAGAGCACTCTAGGTCTACCATATTTTAGATTGTTTGATAAGTTAAATAATATTTGTAGTCATTTAAAATGTAAATTTGTTTTTGTTTGGTAAGATTGTACATGAGAATACGTGATAAACTACAAGAGATCTTGACGGAATAAACCTCGATGAGATTCCTACCATGCACCTGTGACACCATACCTCTCCTTAAACCCTTTGATTTCTATCGTTGTGGGAAGTCCAAGGGGAGCCTATTTTCCAAATTTTAGCAATAACTTTTTTTGAAGGAGATTTTGGTTATTTTAAAGTTTGTACACAGTCTATAAGTTCATTCTGGTTATTTTCCTTCAGTTTTAAATATTGACCAAGGACACTCCTTTGGAAGCCACTCTTGAAGGTATTAGGGCAAAATTTTGGGAAAGTTTTGTATGTAGGAAATACATTCCTTAACACAATGAAAAAAATTGGTTCTTTGAGTATTTTCAAATTCCATGGCTTTAATGCTCGTTGGAGACCGTAGATTATGGAAAAAGAAATGTCTGTTTTACATCACTTTTTTAGAAATTGTCAACTTACACGTTGATTTTTGGAGAATCCGAGCAGGATATGATATTTTGCATCACAGATGATCGAAGAGCGAGATGAGATGAACAAATTTATGTGAGACAAGCCCAAACAAATTCGGAGCCGATTGGAAGCTAGAAGCTGTTGGAAATAGCCTAAAAGTTCAACACTTGAAAAAAAAAACTTTACACTTGAATCATGGCCATGAATCAAAAATATGCTTGTTATTGCCATTTTAAGACCCGAGGCACCCTCAACAAGAGGGGCCACAAGGATGTGCAGAATGACCATCCAGGGTCCCTGGATAGCCATTCTACGCGCCCTTGTGGCCCCTCTTGTTGAGGGTCCTTGGGGCCTTAAAATGGCAAATACAATCTTTTTTTATGCATGGCCATGAGATAGAAGTGCGCAGTTTTATGTATTCATAGCAAACTCCCCCCCCCCCCCCCCCCCAAATGGAAAATACCTAAACCTTGTATCATGCTCATACAACTAACTTTTGCAATTTTCTTCCATGTAAAGTCCCTCGGGGCCCCCAATAAGAGTAGCCACAAGGGGGCGCAAAATGCCCATCCAGGGGTCTTGGATGGGCATTTCGTGTACCCTTGTGGCCACTCTTGTTGAGGGCCCCGAGGGCCTTTACATGGAAAAAAATTACAAAATTTAGGTGTAAGAGCATGATACAAGGTATGGTGTTAGATGTACAGAGGGGAAGAGCTCCCCCCCCCCCGCCCCATTTTGCTATATGTTCAAAGGCCTCACAAATCCCCCTAGAAATCAACCAAACAAGGAGCTATGTTTACTTCCTTGTGTCTTGTTAAAGACATGGGCAAACAGCTAAAACATGTCCCTATTTTTCAGACCCTCAACAAGAGGGGCCACAAGGGTGCAGAAAATGGCCAAACAGGGTCCGTGTTTGTCCATTTTGCACGCCCTTGTGGCCCCTCTTGTTGAGGGTCCATAGAGCTTTAAAATGACTAATAGGGGTTTTTTTTAATGCATGGCCATGAGATAGAGGTGTAATGTTTGATGAAATCGACCAAACAAGGAGCCAATTTTTACTTCCTTGTGTCCACCTCGTGTTCTTGAGAATGTTTTGGTTAAGCCATTTCTTTGGTATTTAAACCACATGTGACCCCTATTTTTATAGTATCCAACAAAATGTCTCTTGATTAGCAGTTTACATAGGCTCGAGTGGTACAAATCTTCTATGTTAACCATGCATGTATCTACAATTTATGTTTACAATTTCTCTATCCAAATGAGCTATATAGTAAAAATCAAATCTGGAATTTAACAGTTAAGTTCACAAGCTGATAGCCATTGGGATCATCTTTAGCAATACCAAAGAAATAGCTACCAATAGCTAATGAATAGGGATATTTAAGAAGATTTGATACCAAAAACTTGTCAACACTACTCGAAAAGGTGGAAACTCAAAGGCTTTACAATATATGTATGATGAAACACGAATCAAGAATAAGTCACCCCTATACATCGACACCTCCATCTCAAGTTTCCATTTCTCTAAGTCAAGTTTGGCATATGCATAGTATGGAAACAATATTATGTTGGAAAGCAATAATTTAGCTTTCTCAACTTGTGAAACGTTGCTAACGATATATATTCAACATCCGCAAATGAGGATATCTTGACAAAGGTTATGATCCACTTTAATAAGAATAACCATTAATGATTAAATTGAAATCAAAATATTGCTTAAATTTCTTTATGGTGGAGTGATTAAGACTTAAGAATTGAAACATCTTACATGCAAATCAAAATATTCATAAAGATCAACAATATTTCTCAAATCTATATGAAACTCCAGTAATCTAAAATAAATACTCTCACTTAATGCGACACCATTTAAGTGAAAAACATATTTATATTGCATTTATAGAGGAATCCAGCCTCATGAAAATAATTACAAACAGAGACAATGTTGTTGCTGTTAGGCTTCTCTCACAAGTATTTATCTTCCTCATCTAGAGATTCATATACACTTGAGTATTTGTGTGTCTATGACACTAGGCAAGATAGTAGTACTTTATGGATGGCTTTTCTAAGAGCTCCTAGAGAGTACCTATTGGTTCAAGATTCTACAAAAATCCTACTGTTCTTATCAAAATATTTTAACATGGTAGTGAAAGGTTCCTCATGGACCAAATATAGATGGTTTCTTGCTTACGTCCTCTCAAAACAAGTTAAATTTGTAAGTAAACAACTGATTATATGAGCACGAAGCTATTAAGTACAAAATGATATCATTCTAATAATCTAATGACAACTATACAAAGAATACATTATAAGAAAAATCTTTGATGTCTCTCCATAGATAACACAACTTACTTGCATTGTGAGACTCAATCACATGCTACATAACTATTGATGGCGCACGAAAGCCATCAACAAAATAACACCACCCAGTGTTATGAGGTGTGAATCCTAAACATTGAAATCCATAAAGAGGTTTATTCTCTCCATCATGATAAACTTAAAGATGGAAATGATGTTAATCTCTGAATGTAAGCTACAAGGGTAGTCTTCTTACCATTCTATCTTTATGTTGGAGATGAACCCTTGCATTGCCCACGCACTATTCACACCTCCTATCATTCTTAGTTTTGTTTATTACTATCATGCAATGGCAGGACATGGTCAATTTGGTATAGGTGCATAGCAAGTAGTAAGATCATATAATCTCCATGTGCCAGGTTGATGCTTCCTTATTGTTACTCCATGTTATGTTCGATTCTTTTTTATCTTGATTCATTTCTATGAGTTGTGGAAGTTCTTGTGCCATTCATAGTTCTTCTCAAGGTTTTCTCATACTCCATTCATTTGAGTCTATCAAAGCTTTGTGTTGGTATACACAAGTGAGTGTATGTGTTGTCTATCATTTACTTTGAGTTGTTGTTTTATTACGAAGGGTCAAAAATATTGAATTTTTTTCATATGAAATTGATTTTTCTAGTAGGAATCACTTATGATTGGTGGTTTTCTATGTTCCAAAGAGCTGCTAAGATTTTAGACTTCATAGACATGATTTTTGTTTTGGACCAAAAATTGCTCTAGCATGATTGTTTACATGTTTCTTTTGTCCATGACTTCTTTGAGAGGTGTAATGACATGTCTAGGTGTGGCTTTTCACATGCCTATGATTTTTTCCATACACCTTATATAATATATAAGACCCCACCAATAGTAATTTGTTAGATACTTTATGCAAAAGCTGCTAAATTTCTTCTACAAAACCTAAAAAAGGATATTTAAGCGTCTTGTTTTGGTACCAAACTAGTGTTAAGAGCCCAAAGTGTTCATTGTTTCAAAAGATTCCTATCAATTTTGAAGTATTTGAGCTAGAGTTAATCAACTCTAGTGAGTCTAGAGAGAATTCAACTGCAAAAATTGATTTGTCAAAAGCAGTCTTGTCGACCTAAGAAGGAGGAATTTAATTGTACAACATCAAAATATGCAAAAGGGTAACTTTCTAGATCAAGCACAACATGGACTCAAGTTGAGTAGAGAGATCAAGTGAACCAAATACAGTCAGTGGTAACATAGTCATAATTGCAACAAATAAAATTTTACAAATATATGGCTATAGAGAAGATAAGGTTTTGTATTCTAATCTAAAAGGCCATAGGTATCTAATAAGCAGTAAAAGAAGCAAATGAGCCAAGATTCTATTGATCAAAGTGAAGCCAGATCAAAAGAACTCCCAGATGTTTATAGATCTCAATGGAGCCAAGTATTCCAAGCTCAAAGATAAGGTACAAATAGAAGTTTCAACAATTGACCTAAGTAGCTATCGAGAATTCCACACAAGCCTGCAAACCATACAATTGGTGCATATGCAAGTAGGATCATTGTATATGGATTACACTGGTTGAATCTACAGATCGAAGCTAGAAATAGAAGATCCAATAGATAGCCAATAGAAGCAAGTCTTATTGGAAAATTAGGTCAAAGGTAGTATAAAGATCAAGATGGAGTAGTTTATAGCCTAGTGCTAAGTGTTCTAAAAGGAGATGCCGACAATTTGGCAAACACAAAAGTTGAAACTTCTTAGAAAGATCTTGTAATGGTCAAACCAATTGAAATACCACTTGTAATGGTGTACTACTCCAATTGTGGAAGAAAAGGTGGACATTTTCCAGAGGATTGTCCTAGGAACCCGAACAATAGGGACATACCAACTACAAAGAAAAACAAGAAGCAAATTGAAAATGCAATATCTGATGTAAGTGCATCCAATACATCATTTCTTATGCAATCAAAATCTCCTACATTACCATTAGAAGCACAGGTAAAAGCACGGCAAGTTCAAAATATGCATAAAGATTCACAGGCACATGAAAATCTTAAATTGGAACCGTTCAACAGCAAATTCCTGCGTGAATTTAGTTAGAGTCTCCAATTATCACCAAAGCTCAAAAAGAGTGTTAGGCTTGCAAGTGATTCTGCATCCATAGCCAATAGTGTGCAATCATTTATGAGTCTATGGGATACATCAAAGCAAATGATTCTATCATTGTATGGCACACATAGTTCATATGCACATTATGTAGATCAAGAAGAAAACTGTATAAAAAGAGTCGACCAGTGTTTGAGAAACCTATTTACTAGCTCATAGAATTATGCCCAGTGATAGGTCAAGGAGGATGGTTTATCTTTGAAGAAAGAACATATTATAGCCCATCCTCTCTAGAGTTGATGACTTTGCCTAAGTGAACCCAAAAATGTGCTCAAAGCTAACTCTAATCCATCAAAAGTCAAGCTTCAAAATTGTGACCAGACGAGCATACACTTTGACCAAAATGGATGTATATATAGACAAGAGTCTAAAATCTATGATGCCTTGGGTCCTAAATCCATAGAAGATCGTGTCGTAGGAGACCCTTGGGATATAAAATGTCAAGATGAAGATAATTAAATTTACAGCTTGACTTGGGGAGACATATGTCATGTTTCACAAAGGTATATAGGCAACAAATTCCAAACATCGATAGTGCAACACAAAGTGTGCCTTCACAGTCTCAAAAGGTGAGATCAAACTAAATCCAAACATACTTGAGCCCAACTCATGGATAAATCTTTAGTAATCATCCTAGGAAGGTGGGAGCTGCAAACCTAGTAACCTCAACACTCGTACCAAGAATCACAATGTCAGCATTAGGGGAGTTTGAGGTCTCTTTTTTTCCTTTTAATTTTTAGAGAGAGAGTGCTCTAAGCCAATGAGGGGAGGGATTCCACTACGTAATCTTCTTTTTAGAAATTACATTTGATTTTCTAATATGAATTTTATTTGAGCCACAATTTGAGTTAACTCTCAAGTACATGTGCCTTTTACCTCAAAAAGGTCTCTTTCACTGACCCCAAATATTTTTTGAATCTGCTCACGGTCTTTGTTTCCCTCCTTTTCCCGCCACTCTTTCTCTCTCTTCTTGTTTTTTCCACTTTCACTATCCTCTCTTGACCCTCAACTAATGTTTGTCTCTTCTTCTAGCAGACTAACATTTTGTACATTGCCATATCAATGACAAATGACATTTCGATTCAAATGTGTTATCTTGTTTGATTTATTGTTTAGATGTTTTGTTTTATATCTTATTTGTTTTTAATTGTTTCGATGTCATTTGATTTCAATGCCATCAATATTGTATGCCTTCACAACACTATAAATAGGCCAATTTGGTTTAGATTTTTCACCCTTTCTCTTCCTCCTCATTCTATGAGCAATAGGTCAAGAAATATGGGTAAGGATTTTGGCTCCTCTTCCTCATTTCTTGTGAGCAAGAAGGAGAAGAGAAAAGCCCATGATAAGGAAGAGGTGGAAGAGAACGAAGACCTTGAGCCAATTTTCACTATCTCCACTTATTGTAAACAACTCCCACCATGGTTGGAAGATTTTCCTAGGCCTTTCTAGGGTGGGGATGGAGGATGGCATGGATTATGGATTGGGCCTTGACATGTTTCTCTCAACACATTTGGACTATGAAAAACATGCAGAGACAAATGCAAGGGATACCACAATTGTAGTAGCAACTAAAAGGCTTTATTGGAAACTTCACAAGAAATGGAGCCAATGAAAGTTGTAAAATGGCATTATGCTCCAAGAAATAAGTACCCCATTCTCTGCTAGCAATGCACTGTTTGCATCTCCAAGAACATATAGCTTTGCAACCATTAATGCTTTGATTTCACTTGTCCATTCCTCAAACTTCTCCGTTGACTTTTTGGTCTTCAAATTTTTATTTCTCTCCTCTCTAAGCATCACCTAAAAATTCTAGATTTCCAAGTCATGTTTATCCTCTATGTGCTTAAGCTTCTGTTCCAAATCAATAGACTTATGAACCTCTAACATTTCCATTTGTTAAGCGTGAACAATTGTAGCTTGTTGGACTACATGAGCCCCTATCTTCATAACATAATCCATGTCCATTGATGAAGTCATCAAAGATTGAGATACATCTTCCTCTCTTTTCTTCTCTCCTCAGCTTGCTTAAAGTAGTTCTCCTTAGTATCATCTTTGCTACAACCTTCTCCAAGCTTCTTCCCATCATGAAACAACTTCTTTTTCCTTGTAGAAAATTTTACCCCAAGTTTAGGTAAACTCTTTGAATCTCTGATCAATGATGTTTGAAAATCATCATCATCCTCCACCTGCACCTGTTGCACTTTCCTTCTTTTTTCATCTGCAATGTCAAAAACACCCTCCATCATCTCTGCAAAAGATTTCTTATACCATCCTATTTGCTTTGCTGTCACTTAGATAACTCCCTATTTTTATGAGCTATTTTTTCCAACATCAATTACCTGCAAAAGTTAAGGAACAAATGAAGGGGAAAATAATGCTTGCAAGTATGGCCCAAGTATGCATCTATTGACTGACTTTTTCTTGTCCCTTAATTCCATAGTTTCCATAATCTTTTCATACAAATACCCTATTCAATTCATATGAAATCCTTTTTTTGTTGCTCCAAGTGGATTGTAAGCCTCTTTTGACATATGTTCAAACTTAATTAGCAAACAAACTCTCTCCATGTACCATTTTAAATGTGCCCGTCTAAAAACATCAGTACCCTTAAGCTCATAGCACCCCAAATTCTTTCATCATCTCTGTGTCAAAGATTACATCAACTCTATACCCACTTAATCTCACTTGAAAAGTTGCAGCAACCAGAGCATCTGATATTTTTCGATCATTAATATTTTCCCCCTTGGCATCCTCACATATTCCAACTAGGCATCAACATTTACATTTTTACACCATTCTCCCCAAGGAAGATTCTCAAATTCCCATAGCCCAATTAACTTTATTCATACTTGATTATCAGGATTTTTCAGGTCCAAGTCATCATCATTGATTGCAAATACTCTAAATTGAATCTTTTTATTAACCCAAGCATGTCTTCTTCTCTGAATCACTTCTGCAATATAGGCACCCACAATCCTCTCTTCTTACAATTGCACTAAGTACCTTTGTCTATGTTGAAGTTTCGTTTTAGGTGACAACTTATTATGTACTGCAATTCTTAAACTAGGGACCACAAATTTCACAACTTCCAAGACATACACAAGCCCAGATGGTGTCATACTTGTAGTCACCTTATATTGTGTTTTAAAGGATCATAAAGTTGCATCTAACTTGGTTTCCTAGTCAGTCCTATTCTTTAAAAAAATCTTCTTTAATATTATGATCAACACTTTATTAAAGCTTTCTACCTGCCCATTTCTTGAGGATGGTAAGTTGTTGATTTCTTCTGCAAAATCATGTGTGTCTGGGTCAACTCCTTAACTTGCTCAATTGTTTTATATTTTCAAGCATTGGAAATTTTTGAATAGCCTCCACCTTCTTGGGATGAAGGGAAACTCCCTCTTTAAATATAATGAATCTCAATAGTGTTCCCTTTTGTAACTGCAATAGCTGACTTGTAAGGGTTCAAAGACAATCTAATTTTTTTGCATCTCTTCAAACATTTTTGAAGATGCTCCACATTAAGAGGAGGATTGTGTCTAGGAGGGCCTCTTTACTTGCCTGAGATTATGGAGGTGATTAAGATTTTGACAAATAGGTGCATGCCATGTGTGCAAGAATGGTGGGTGTGTAAGAGATGTGTAAGAATGGTCAAAAGATGCACATTTTCTCCCAAAAAAGGGGGTGGACAACTTTTTGATGTTCAACCTTCCATAACTCCTACATATGACCTCCGAATTGAGTGGAGAGTATAGATTTGTAATCTACACTCCGAGCTCTTCCATAGATATGCTACATGATATGGTTTTGTCCGCTAGATTTTAAATTTCATATTGGGGGGAAAATTCAATTCAAATAAACTATCCGTTTTGCTTCTTTGAATTCAAAAGTTGTCTTTTGATTGCTTTCTTAATACTAGATCTTTGACTCCCTTAAGCTGCCAAATAAAGAGGCCCTCCTAGACCCCATTCTCTTCCTAATGGACTCTAATTTCTTGCCAAGGACACGGAAATCATCAAAAAATACCCTCATAAATGAAGTCAAGAAAGGGTCAAATACCTTAGCTGCAGTATCTAAAAATGAAGAAGGACCGTTCTTCAAGCCAAAGCTTATTATCGTATAAACAAATGATTCCCATTCAGCGATGGAAGCAATTTTTTATGCATCTTCAAGCGTCATTCTGATCTGATTGTACCTAGAAAATTCATCTAGCAAATTGTATATCTCATGACAATCAACAACATCCAATAAGGTATTAATCAATGTTTGTGGGAAATGATTCAAAATAGTAGTTGCATTGAGCTTCCTATAATCCACACAAACCCTTAATTTCCCATTCTTCTTGGGCACTATGACAATTGGTGACAACGAGGTTGCTTCATGAATGCGTTTAATAAATCCAATCTATAACAACTTATCAAGTTCCTCTTTCACTTGCTTTGAATAATTAGGATTCCTCGTGTATCTCTGTTGGATTATAGGCACCGAATCTTTCTTCGAACTAATTTCATGCTAAGAAAAATTTGGATCTTTTTCCTTCATATGATTGTATCTGACTAATCCCAAGAAAACACATCCTTGAACTCAATCAACAAGTTCTTTAGTGAAATTAGAAACACTTGATCCACACTCTTCCCAATTCTAACACATTTGGGTCCATTTTTAATACCTAGATTGATTTTCTAAAGTTCTTCCTCTAAAATTTTGATAGATTTTAATTTCTATTCCTCAAATCTCTGCTCTGCTGCAATGATAGCCTCATCTCCTTCTCTCTCTTTATGAAATTCTTGTGTTTCCAATTGTTTCTTTTCCAACTCAAAAATATCAGTTTTGCTCCCCAGGTATTACCTATTCTGTCACTAGTTTTGAACTTTCAACTTGGAGTCCCACCACTATATATTAGAAAAACATTGAGCTCATTTTTGGGCCTTTTAAGGGTGCCACATCATCAAAGCTACAAAAAGAAAGCAGCCCAGTAAACCTCTAGCCAGAAATGCATTAAATTCATGAGACATATACTCCCCCCCTCGATCGGAACGGAGGTTGCCCATAGTACATTTCGAGACATTTTGAGCCAGAGCAAGAAATTGTTTGAAGCACATAAAAACTTCAGACTTCGCTTTAAGCGGAAATACCCATGCATGCCTGGAGTAATCATCAATGAAAGTCACGAAGTAAAGGTAATTGCCCCAAGGATGGAGTTTGCATGGGCCCACAAACATCACTATGCACAATCTGCAACCTACATGTGGCCCGAACTAAACCATCCTTTGGAAACTTAGAACGCTACATTTTACCCAGAATAGAGCCTTCACAAACATGTTTGACAGGTGCTTCAAGAGGAGGCAAAGAAGAAACCATATCAGATTTTTGCAAATGCAGCAAACTGGCAAAATTCAGATGACCAAAACGTGCATGCCAAAGTTTTGCATCTGAAAGAGCCCTTGAATCTACAACAGCATTTGCAGAAATTTTTCCACACTTGTCATACAAAGTGAGCTTATACTGCCCACAGCACAAAAGGCCAGATGCAACAATTTCATCACCAAAACTGAGATCATGAAGTGTACATCTATCATCCACAAATTTGACTACAAGTCCAAGTCTAGCAAGTGCGGATACATACAAGAGATTCTTCCTTATCCCAGGTACATAAAGTGCATCAACAAGTGTGAAGGAACTGCCATTTGCAGCAGTAGGTACAATCTTTCCAACTCCTTGAACCGGATAAGAGGCATTGTTGGCACAAGTGACTGAATTCCCATGAGGAACAGACTCGAGAGAGGTGAACAATTCACGATGTGAGGTAATGTGCTTTGTAGCACCACTGTCGAAATACCACACATGTGAATCTGCAGCAACTGACAAGCATGCATCATGGACAACAGGATTGTAAGTGCACTCTGCGCTAAAAGCCCATTCTGCATCAACATCAGCATTACAATCTCCTTTCTCAGAAGACTCAACAATGGCTACATTTGTAGTGGAACCAGCATTTGCAGTGGAACCACCCTCTTTCTTCTTAGCCTCTTTGGCCTTCAACTTAGGACACGACTTGATCAAGTGATCATTAGCTTTACAATAATGGCAACGCATCTTCTTTTTGCCCTTATCACCAGAATTGCCAGACGAATTGCTGCCAGCAAAAGCATTAGAAACAGAATTTTTGCCACTCGCAGCAAAACCATAAGAGGTGGTTGCATTACTGTTACCACCCTTTCTTTGAGAAGCAATAAAAGCCTGTTCAACTGCACGCTGCCTAGTCCTGTTTTTTCTAGAAAGTGACTCTTGCAACAGCAGTGTGCATAATGCATCAAACTTGACAACTTCAGGATTTCCTTGGGTCATCAGTCTCCAAGTACTAGCAAAAGTCTGGTAGGAATCTGGTAACAGTCTGCACAAGGAAACTGTCTAAAATGACTTCACCTGCAAAAATAATTTTCTCATTGATATCCTTGACACTAGCAAGTAAAGTGTCCATATCATCTTCCTCATGCATAATCTTCGACTCCAGCTCTTTACGCAGCAAAGCAATTTTAGCCTCATTGCAGCTAGCATAAAGATCTGCTAGAATATCCCAAGCCTGTTTTGCAGATTTTGCTGAATGGATGTGAGGAACAATGGTGTGCTTCACAGACAACTCAATCAATGCATGATCCTAGGCATCCTTTACATCCCAACGAGCTTGTTTGGCCGTAGGCAAAACAACTCTAATAGCAGCAATCCTTGCAGCAAGACCTGCAACATCCTCAACATTGCCTACATCCTCAGAACCAGGACGTACATCAATGCCCTGCACAATGTTCTAGACGCCCTTTGACACAAGAACATGTTGCATTATATAAGCCCACATAGGGTAGTTGTCCCCATCCAACCTGTACTCAGCAGCAAACATCTTGAACACATCTATATTTTTGTTGTCAGCCATAGTAAATGCTGCACCTGATGTGAAAACTGCTCGAAAATAGGAGAAATGGAGTGGGAACAACACGTGCTATATAGCACAAACCGTAGAAGACTATAAGGCATCTGTTAGGCAGAAAATGGCACTGATAGAAATTCTGCACAAAATGACAAAATAGCCTGTGCAGTACTGCCTGTAGTGGAAACAGAGGCCGAAATGAGCCCGAATCGAAAATCTGAGCAGATCGAAATGAGCCCGGGAGGATGCAACTTGCTATGATACCAATTGTTGGAATTAGGGTTGCAGAGAAACGTACACAGCTTGGAGAAGACGAAGGAAGCTCAAGGCACACAATAGAGAGTGTATTGCTTAGTGTGCAATGGATAGATAGATAGCCGTAGAGTGATGGGCGTATATACAATGCACGGGGGGGGAAACCTCCTAAAGAGGGAAAAAATGCCCCGGCGGTCCTAGTGTGTTCACACACATCACTACCACATGTATATGGTAACAGATGAATCCCTTTCCCTTGGAATGGTATAGAAAAATATTGTGCTCGTTAAGTACTGATTTTATAAAGATGAGAAACATTCATGATGAGTATTCTATTCACCTTTGAATGAATTTTCTCTTCTTGCTGTCGTCAGTAGTGCCGTCATTAGAGAGAGCCTGAGTTTTGCTTCTTAATCACATTGAAATAGCACAACTATGCGTACTACTCAGACATATTCCTCTCTCTCTCTCTCTCTCTCTCTCTCTCTCTCTCTCTCTCTATCTCTCTCTCTCTCTCTCTCACACACACACACACACACACACACATTTGAATATCCAACCCTTGCCTCTTCTCTCTCTCTCTCTCTCTCTCTCTCTCTCTCTCTCTCTCTCTCTCTCTCTCTTAGTCTCTATCTCTCACTAAAGGCAGATGGGGCAAGGAGAAGAAGACGAATCCAAAAAGCTTTAATGTGGTAGGAAATAAATGCTAGGTTCTTTTCATCTAATGTAAAGTGAGGACCTATTGTCAAATGCAATCACTTATGCTTGCATAATGAAGAGATTAGGCCTTAGTTGATATAAGTATATTATAAATAAAAAGCTTCATGTCCATGGTATGGGTCCTTATAGGAGTGCATAACATGGGGATGATGATGGATGCAAATGAATAGTCATTTTTTGATAATCTTTTAATCTTGGAAGTGGACACTTAGATAAGCTTCAATCTAGAATGTGATCATTTTGGATCCACTTCATATAAGGTCATACACTGATAGCCGTTTTTCGGCTTTCCATAATTTCCATAGTAAGCTACCTCACCCTATCAAATCACTCAAACATTTTGGTTATCCCTACCATTTCACTGTACATAGGCGTGTGTGAGTTAGGAGACTTTTCCCATATCTTCTTAAAAACCCTCAATTAGCTAGTCACTAGGCTAGTTGAGCCACAAAAAATAAAAAATATAAAAAATATAAGTATATTATGGTCCATCTGTGTGTAAATATTTCATTTTATATAGAGCCTAAATAAAATGAATTTTCATAATTATTTTGGCATTTATTTAAATATTTCTACCTATGGTGTATTATTTATGCTATGTACATTGACTCAACATTACCATATTTTTTCTTACCATTTTGCGTACTCTTTATTCCATATAAACATAATTTCATGCAAGCTTCTCTTATTTTTGGTGTAACTCCATCCCAACAAAAATCCAAAAAAACTAGTTTATTTATGTGTATGTTTTTTCACTATTGTGATGTTTTCCTTCCTACATCTATTCTCTATTACTCTCATAAATTAAACCACCAAAAATATTCATCTTTTTATGGTAGACTTATAATGAGAGAGATTTATTTTGACCCCTTTATATTTTTTCCACCTTTATTATTTATATTTGACATGTACATATTTTTTTAGACCCCTCAATATTTGATTTTCTTAGTTATACTATTCACTTATATCATGATCTCAACAATATCTTCAATTATAGACCTACCAAATAAGGTCAAGGGTAATGTGGAATGCATGCATGCACCATGGGGAGCTCACTCTTGGAGGTATTCAAAAGAATCATCCAAAGAAGGACCTCACAAGGACCTTGTGCAGTGGAAAAAACATTCGGTTTTGCTGAATTTTTAAAGATCACATGCTCCCCGAATTTGAAAAGGTGATACAAACAAACGTTGTAGCTCGTGAGCTAAACTTTCACCTCAAATGTTTTCATATTTTTTTGAGCTACGAGCTGTGAGCTATGATTTTATTGGTGGACCCCAGTTTGCCCATGCTATGCAGCCACACTCCCTCTTCCACTTTATCATTTTCCTCTTTCACACACACTCCTCCCTCTCCTTCCCACTCCCCAACCTGCAACTCCCATGTCCTAATTCACCCTCCTCACCATTTCCACATCTCTCACACCTCCATAGCCTTCATCCTCCATTTCTACACCCTATGTGCCCCCCTTTCTCTCTACGTATATGTCCATATTACCATACTCTCTTCAGCTTTGTAAAGAACTTCAAAAAAACAGCAAAAATCAAAGGATAACCTCTGCAAATGAAGGCTTTTATCATGCATTTTCCAAGGTTTAAAGATAACATAGCTTCATAGACACGCACTGCTTCGCCATGCTGACTGCTTCTTCTTCCGGTGCTGTAAAGAGATGAATGTCAACTTCTCCAAAGCTTCAACCTCTCTTTACAAGCTCATCCCTTCTCTAACTTTTCTCATCATATATCTCACCATTGGTGAATGATTTTGTAAATAGTTTTTAGTGATAATTACTAACTACTAACCACTAACCTTATTGTAAAATGCACCCTCTACTAGAGTAGGCACTCCCAAATTATTCACTCAATCCTCTCTCCTTTCATCCTCAATAATTCTCTTCCCTTGAGCCCACATCCATGTGACTCAAAGGACAAGAGAGACCCACCCTCATTTAAAAAAATGCATAATCTTTTATTCCTTCAAATAAACTTGATTAGGCCTAATCCTTATCGGGGCTTCTAAAACCTATAAATAGAGCCCTTCTCTCCCTTGTAAATCATCCCATGATCACACTACACCACACTATTCTCAACACATAACACACCACTCTTCAAGCCTAGTTGTGTAGAGTGTGTGCATCGTGAGTGCCATCTAGAGGAGTGGAGTGATACTATACTCTGCAATCACACTTGTAGCCTACTCTTGTCCATAAATAAGATTCATAGTTTTGGGTGCAATTGTATGCTGCAACTACGACTCTTCTCTCCAAATCGACTTGATAAGTTGGCTCATCAGGTGGTTGAAGGTATATTGTCCTTGAAGTTTGTTGTGCCATTTCATGCTTGGTGGTTTGAAGGCTTGTTGAATTGTTTGCCTAAAAGGTAAATTGTAAGAGGGTGCTCGATGAGAGGGCTCCCGTGACCCTAAGACAATTTGTGTATTGGCAACAAGGTCAAGTTTTGTGTTGTCTCTCTATTTCTCATCAAGCTTTGTGTGCATCTAGTCTTTAAGGCTAAGACTGAGTTGCTCAAGTTGATTTGTGCTCTTTACCTCTCTCTGGCGTGGTGAATGTTTGTGTTTGGTGTGTGTGGCTATCTTGCATTCCCCTCTCATTGTGCGTTTGAGTACAAGGAGATATCACGTGCGTCCTAGTTCGCATCTACAACTAGGTGGTGCCCCTTTTCTTGTTTGGTTTCTGGATGTGGATTGTTGTTGTCTCTGATTGTGCTTGCCCCAGCCCCAATTGAGCAGCACGGGAGCCTCGAAGGGTGTTTAGAGGCCGCTCTTCTTGTTGCCCGCCCCGGACCGCCTCAACACCAATGAGCTATATAACATTTATGGCCTAGTAACTTGTGTGTAGCAGAAAATAGCATAAACATAGTGAGAATTTCATTAAAATAGATTCCTAATGAGCATAGCAAGAGTGCTTGGATGGAGAGAGCAACAAACACCATAACACCTAGTTAGATAGGCATGAACAATACTTCAAAAGAGAGAGAAATTAAGCTATTGACAATAGTTGAGGACCGGATTTACATGGAGCCGGTCCCCCCTCCAAAAGGCTTTGTATTATAGGTTTTCCCCATCAAGAGAGAAATTTTACAATACAATACTTTGTGTTCCTTCAACAATTTGATGGTGCAATGAAGATGGAAGCTTCAAGCACCATGCACACACTTATAAAACACAACATCAATTCCCTCACGGTCTCAGACCCAAGACCTTACACACCTTTGAAGATGGTGAGAGCTAATGGGGTATGAGAGTAGATTGAGAGAAAGAAGGAGTAGTCTTACGAGAAAGAAGTATATCTCCTCACATAATCACTCATAAAAGCTTACTAATAGCATAGCTTAGTAATTATAATGGAAGAGGAGATGAGCATGCATTGAATCTTGGCTCTTGGTTGGATTTGCATCACAAAGCCAAGAGTTATTGGTTTAGGCCTCCCTGCTCACAAGCTTGGAGTAGATGATGAGCGTTCCATTAAAGCTTGAGAAGGAGAGAGAGAGAGTCTTCTTGCTTCACACATAAGATTGTGTGAGTGTGTGTGTGTGTGATAATGCCTTGCCAAAATCAGCCCCCTCTCTCTCGTGGTCGACCCCTCTTGCAATTTACTCGTGATTGCACCCCATTGGACCCTACAAAGCTTAGCCAATCATAATTGAGAAGCATAAGTGATAGCCTTTGATAGCGGGAAAAAGATCAGTGCAATCGGGTGGCCTCTGTACTCGTGCACACTCCACAAACCACGCCTCATGCAAACAAGTAAAGAACAAAACAAAGGGAGCACCACCCTAAATTAAGAGGTTTAGGGACCTCACACATAGTGCACATAGGCAAGTGAGACTTCTGGCATTATGATGGCATCAAAACATATGGCAAAACACATAGAAACGAAGCTTAGGGACCTTATGTAGCATATATATACACAAGACATCAGCTTAACAATACAACGGCATCTGATCATACATAACAAGGATATAGAGAAGCAAGCCAAGGATGGCATAATCCCTTGTCAAAAACAATCAACCCAGCAAGTAGGTATAATCCTACTAGCAACACATCAATACCTTAGAGAATGATGGCGAGGATGATGGCCATGGAGCATGAGAGAAGACTCCTTATTTAGGTTTTAGGGCTAGTAATGTAGCATACTAGAGGGAGAGAGAGTAGAGCTCCATCCATAGCTCCTCGTTGTGAGCAATGTCGTCATAGCTTCGTTGCTTGGTGAAGTGGGTGAAGTGTTGGTTTTGAGTGAGAGAAGGCCTCCTTATATAGGTTTCTGAGAGGGTTTAGGATTAGGGATAAACATGCTTAAATCCGCTGATTGGAGTTACTTTTTGCTTAGGGTGGTCAACAGATTGAGGTCACCTGATATGTCACCATCAAGATATTCTCTAGAGTGATGTGAGAGGGGAGGATAAATGCTGATTTTTCTGATTGTGATACATGGGGATAAGGCCTTGACCAGCATTTAAGAGCAGGTAAGGTGGCTGTTGAAACTGGAGGTTCTGCACATGTCAGGGGGGGACCTGCTGGGTCCTCCTGAATATCAAACTCTCAAAAAATCCTCAACCATGGCTTCTTTTGACATGTGTTCTTTGAAAAAATCAGCATGTCTCTTTTCAACTCAAAAATCTTTATCCCTGTTGACTCACCTTTACCATAAGATTTCCCCCTTTTCTCCTCCTGTAACTGCATTGTTGATGCCCAATCACTGCTTCTAATAACAGTGAACTGTTACCTACCAAATACTTATGGTGCAGTAAAAAATATTTACCATGGGTAAAAAAAGTTACTGTAGGTAAAAAGTGATTTGTATTTACCATGTAGGTGAAAAATATTTACTGTAGGTAAAAAATATTTATTGTGGTAAAAAATATTTACTGTCGGTAAAAAAGTGAAAACGGAGTATGCTGTGCTGTGAGTCCACACGAACATCCTCGTGTAAATTTCACTAGAAATTCACACCTAGAATGGGCTATTCTGTAAAATATAGGTTGTAGGCATGCATAAGAGCTCGTTCCCACGTATCTTCTGTCCATGGCACTTTTTACTCTTTGGTGCTTGTGAAGTAGATTTTTCTTTTCTTTCGAGATCCCTTGGACTAGAGTATCCTCATCTCCCCAACAACTGACTGTGCCTTTATTGCATCTTCAGAAGGGGTCCTAAAAACCATGCATCATATAGCCCTCCCCCTTAAGCTAGAGGTATTTGATGCCTCTAGCTGTAGGTTGTGCTACAATAGGGTTCTCTTGAATACTTACCCACCTGGTACCAATTGAATTTGCCATGTTACTGCTTTCTTGGCTGATGCACCCTATTTAGTCCTTTCTAATGAATAATTGTATCCATCCATGACTAACAATTGGTCTCCTAGACCCTTGAAAGGCATACCCCATCCATTGTCAATATCCGCTTTCACTGGTAGCATTCTCTTTTTTTCTTTTTTTCTTCTCTTTTTTCCCTTTTTTTCTCTTTTCTTTTTTTTTTGTCTTCTCTTCTTTTTTTTCTTTTTTTTTTTTTGAAACGACTATGTACAGGATTGTTACCTTAGTTGGAGCTCGAATATGATGAGCTCTCCTCTGAACCATCCTTAGCATTGATTTCACCAGCATATGGCTATGAAAGATGACATTGGTAGGCCTTCAATCGCCAACCATTTACCGGGGTCTGATGTACCTTACCATCTAGGTCACCTAGTTGGTAACTACCATTTGAGAACCTCTGTATCACTACAAAAGGGCCTTCCCACTTAAGCAAGAACTTACCATCCTTCCTGCGATCAAAGCAATTGTCGTATCTGAGCACTAAAGAACCTTCCTTGATACCTTTCTTGACAAGGTTGCGATTGAACTTCTTTCGTTTCTTCTCTGTCTGGGCTGCATAGTACTTCACTGCTGACTCTCGATCTAGCCCTAACCTCTCCAAATCGATGATTCTTCCTTCCACCTCCTTCTCTTGACTATCCTCTTGATGTGCTTTTAGAACTCGGAGGCTCGCTAGCTCCACTTCTATAGGCAATAGTGCCTCTTGCCCGTAAACCAAGTGAAAAGGTGTATACCCCAAGGATGTTTTAAAGGATGTTCTGTAGGCCCAAAGTGCTGCATCTAGGTGTTTGTCCCATGCCTTAGGATGTAAATGCACTTGCTTAGTGATGATTTTACATATAAGACCATTTACCTTTTCCACAAGACCATTGCACTGAGGGTAGTATGGTGTAGAGTGCCTGCGCTTGATTTTTAACTTGCTCATCAATTGCCTGACTAAATCAGCTCGAAATCTCGGTCCCCTATCCGAGAGAATCTCCAAAGGTGTGCCAAAACGGCAACAAAGGCATTCAAAAATGAAATCACTGACGTCCTTGGCTGTGATGCGCTTTGTGGGACGAGGTTCTGCCCATCTAGTCATGTACTCCACCCCCATAATGATGTATTCCTTCCCTGATTGAGTGCAAGGTAGTGGCCCTATTGCATCTATCCCCCATTTTTCAAATGGCCCATAGGTTTTGATTGGATGTTGATTTTCATGGGTAAGACGCCTTGGTCCAGCTTTTTGGCAAACCTCACATGTGCGGCACCAATGTTGTACATCTCGATGGAGGCTTGGCCACGTGAACCCTGCTTGTAAAATCTTTCTGCTAGTAATCTCTTGTGCAAAGTGTCCACCACACACACCTTCATGACAACTAAACAAAATATCCTTTATCTCTTGGGATGTAGGAACTCTCCTTAAGACAGCATCTTTCCCTCTACAATACAAGTCCTCATTCACTAAGCTATAGTTGGTAGCCTTTTTTGCCAACCACCTACGTTCACTTTTACTCATACCAGAGGTTGCTTCACAATGCTCAAGAACGTAAAGTAAATCATGCAGCTCCTCCTTTCCTTGGTATAAAGGACTTTTCACAAGGATAGCACCTACTATGAGAGTTTGTAGTTCTTCACCTGCTAAGGCATCTGCTTCTCGATTTTGATCTCTAGGTACAAAGTGCACTCGAACTTCTTTAAAACCCTTCAACAAGGCCTTTGCTTCCCTCATCTTAACAGACAATTTGTCATTTTTACGGGACCATACACCAACCATTTGCTTAACAATCAACATGGAGTCACCAAAAACATTTAGCTTTGTGATGCCCTGAGAAAGACAACATTGCAACCCTAAAACAAGGGCATGGTACTCTGCCTCATTGTTAGAATGAACCTCTTTTAGATGAAACCCTTTTGCAAAGATCTTCTCCTTCTCTGGATCTAATATTACTATGCCTGCTGATGCCTTGTCTTTGGTCCTCTTGTAAGCCCCATCAAAATACAGACTGTGTGCTCCCAGTAGAACTTCAGGCTCCGGGATAGGCGGTACCTTACTAGGTGCCTCTTTCTTGGCCTTCTCATAACACCTTTGTGTGAGGACATCTGCCAAACAAGCACGGGTGGAATCCTCTACTTGTAGTGTGTAGTCAAACTCTTGAAGCTGCACCACCCACTTTGCTATTCTTTGAGACAATTCCATGTGTTGTAGGGCATATGGAAAAACCTCCTCAATTGTGATCACCACAAATTGTCTCGGAAGTAAGTAAGCTCGAAACTTCTCCACTACAAACTTAAGAGCTAGCACCAATTGCTGAAACCCTTTTTAGCAGCTGTCATCACTCTACTAGAGAAGTAGACTGGTCTCATGAGAGATGTCTTTGGGTCTTTTTGTATCAAGACAGCTCCTAGAGCTTCTGGACCTACACTAGGATTTACATAGAATAATTCACCCCATGTGGGTTGTAGGACGACAGGCAATGAGCTCAAAATGGTTTTAACTTCTTGAAAGCACCTTTCACCCTCCTCACTCCATGTCAATGTAGTGTGTTTAGTGAGCTACTGCAAAGGATAGATTGCATGAGAAAGGAGATGTATGAATCGTCCCATGTAGCGAACCTTTTGAATGAAGGAGACTAGTTTCTTCACGTTTGAAGGAGTAGGTAAAGCTAACAATGTCTTTACCTTTTCAGGGTCAGCCTCAATACCATCTTGAGACACAACATGGCCTAGTAGAGTGACCTTGCTCCCACCTATGTGGCACTTGTCTTTATTCAATTGCCCACCCAATTGGGCCAGACGGGTGAAACCTTCATCAACCTTGGACAGATGTACTTCCCTAGAGCTGTAAATGCAAAAATCATCAATGAAGACTCGTATGGACTTACCAAAGTAAGGTTGAAACACCAAGTTCATAAACCTCTGGAAAGTAGCTGGGGCATTAGTTAAACCAAAAGGCATAACTCTATAAGCAAAACACCCCCAAGGTGTTATGAAGGTAGTCTTTCTTTGGTCTTCATCTGCAATTCTGATTTGGAAGTAGCCTGAGTATCCATCACACACTGTGTACCTTTCATGACCAGCCACTTCATTTAGTATTTCATCTTGAAAAGGCAAAGGAAAATGGTCCCTTTTTGTGGCTGCGTTTAAAGGCTTGTAATCCACACATACCTCCACTTCCCATTTTTCTTTGGTGCTACCACAACTGGAGACACCCACTCAGAATCTTCCACTGGGTAGATAAATCCTGCCTTGAGTAATCTTTTTACTTCTTTTAAGAGTGCATCTTGTTGCACTAGCCCTAATCTCCTTAGCCTTTGCACCACTGGTTTGGCACCTTCCTTTAATTGGATATGGTGTTGGGTTACCGTCACTCCTTTAATGTGCTCGTAATCAGTTATAAAGAGGCCAGCATGCTTCTTTAGTACCTGCAAATAGGGTTCTCTCTCTTCTTCTAGTAGGTCCTTAGCTAGCATCTCCTCTAAGCCTGTGGCTTCTTCCTTGTTTAGAGAGTCTTGACCACCTTCTCCTTCTGGGTTTCGAAGTATTATACCCATGACTTCCAAAGAGCTAGCATTCTCCTCAGATGACTCATCCTCAGATGAAGAGCAGCTGCTTGTGCTCCATTCATCCATAGAAGTCTCCATCTCTAGGTCTTGTTGTCTACCGTGCTTCATGTCATACACAATTTTTTGTTGCTTGCCACCTACCTTATGATTTGGTCGCAACTCAAGGGAACCTGTCTCCCAATCTTGCCTAGCTTTCATAGCCATAAGCCAAGGTCTTCCAAGGATTAGCGGATAGCCCTCCCCCTTAGTTGGGATCACATAAGCATCAATTGAGATTGCCACACCAAAAGCTGAAACCTTCACTCCATTAACCTTTCCCACACAAGCCACCCTTTCATTATTTGCCATCTTAGCTTGTAAGGAAGTTTGCTCGTTTACTTCCAAACCCAACCTGTGCATTAATTTCTCTGTCATAACACAAATCTCGGCTCCACCATCTACGTACACATTGGAGACTCGCTGACTCTTAATCTCTACATCAATGACTGGCACGATATCCTTCATGCCTCTTGCACTAATAGACCCAACTGACTTTGCCTTAGCCCTCCTGGTGCTGACCATCTTAGACCAGGTTCTACGCATCTTTGGGGAAAGGTGGACGAGTTGCTGCCATGAAATCTTTGGTCCTTGCTTACTCACATCTGCTACCAGGTCGTAAGGTATGGATCCTACCCCAAGTGTAAAGTCTTCTACTCCTATGTGCCTCCTTGACCTACTCTTCCTTTTCTTGTCTCCTATCACTTGGGAGGAACCCTCATTCCCTTTATCCAGCTCTGAAGCTTCCATTTCATCAGTTCTTTTTCTCCTAACTCTCTTTATTGGCATGGCAACAACTTCCTCCATTTTTTCTTTCCCTTTATCCTTACCATTGTCAAAACTTATGACAGAGACAGCCCTGTCCTCCCCTCCCGATGGTAGTGGAGGGATCTCTGCTGGTGCTTGTGGTGGTGGAGGAGGGGGTCTCAATATTTGGATTGGTGGAGCCACGTGTGCATTTTGTCCATTTAGTGGCCTAGCTGGAGGAAGAGTGACTTGCTGGCGAGGAGGCCGTCTTTGATTACCATTTCCTTGATAGCGTCGTGGATGGGGGCAATAATACATGCCGTGACCTACCTCTCCACAGTTGTAGCAAATGTACTCATGTGCTTGCCTTTGTCCTTCTTGTCTATTTCGTTCATTTCCTGGCTGGGGAGCCCTTACACCTTGATCACTTCGACTCTTCCTGATGCATCTGTGAAGACGTAAGGCGTGATGGCAACACTTTGTACAATGCTGAGCCTTTTAGCAAGCAACAATTGGATGCTATTACCATAATCAGCATGACGAATGAAAGTGACACCATTAATGTGCAGCACATCATCAACTAAGATAGTTTCCTTAGATTGAGATAACTTCTTGAAAATTAGCAGCAAAGGTAGGGCAGGGAGCCTTTTCACCCGGTCTCCAAAGCACTTTGGACAATATCCAAAGTGATCTTCACGCGGACAGGAGTTTGGCTTGGGATTGGTGGTGTGTGGATTCACAAAGTGCACTGGGAGCACTCGCAGATGGGCGGCAATCTTGTAGGCAATCCTTCGCCTCTTTGCTTCGGGAGGATTTAGGGGTGAGAGTCGTGGTTGCAAGTTGGAGGTTGAAGTTGGTTGCTCACTAACCTTTTTCTTGACTGCAGTGGTCATGTAATCCCTTATTAATGAGATTAAGCCAAATGTTACCTTATGCTTGAGCACGCGCTGCGGCCTTGGGCCACTTAGGTGTAGAGGTGATCTTCCTCCTCTTAGTCGGCTCCTCAGGAAAGAGAGGTCTGGTGATGGTTTCTCTTCCCTTAATGTGTGTCACAGTACCTTCGTGTATGTTGATGTAGAATATTTCAAGCTCGTGTGCATTGGAGGTTTCTGGAGCACTCATAGGTTGAGAGCAGAGGTATTTCAAGCTCTTCTTCTTACTCTCCTTCGTTGGCGACGATCACGAACAAGGCATGTAGAAGAACTTACTTCTTGAATTTCAATGACACTGCAACCTGGTAACAAGACCTCGATGAAAGATTTTAAGGCCTCTAAAGCCTCCTCCTCTTTTGTTCTCCAATTTGCAAATTCCTCACGCCATTCGTCCATGTTGTAGATTGCACATCTTCATTGCTTGTGGACTGAAGGTCTGTGTAGCCCTCCTCCGTGGGGGCACCAAAAATGATAGCGGAAAAAAGATCAGTGCAATCGGGTGGCCTCTGTACTCGTGCACACTCCACAAACCATGCCTCATGCAAACAAGCAAAGAACAAAACAAAGGGGGCACCACCCTAAATTAAGAGGTTTAGGGACCTCACACATAGTGCACATAGGCAAGTGAGACTTCTGGCATTATGATGGCATCAAAACATATGGCAAAACACATAGAAACGAAGCTTAGGGACCTTATGTAGCGCATATATACACAAGACATCAGCTTAACAATACAACGGCATCTGATCATACATAACAAGGCTATAGAGAAGCAAGCCAAGGATGGCATAATCCCTTGTCAAAAACAATCAACCCAGCAAGTAGGTATAATCCTACTAGCAACACATCAATACCTTAGAGAATGATGGCGAGGATGGTGGCCATGGAGCATGAGAGAAGACTCCTTATTTAGGTTTTAGGGCTAGTAATGTAGCATACTAGAGGGAGAGAGAGAGAGAGAGAGAGAGAGTAGAGCTCCATCCATAGCTCCTTGTTGTGAGCAATGTCGTCATAGCTTCGTTGCTTGGTGAAGTGGGTGAAGTGTTGGTTTTGAGTGAGAGAAGGCCTCCTTATATAGGTTTCTGAGAGGGTTTAGGATTAGGGATAAACATGCTTAAATCCGCTGATTGGGGTTACTTTTTGCTTAGGGTGGTCAACAGATTGAGGTCACCTGATATGTGTTAACCCTCACGGCTCACGGACACCCTATGATCTATAAACGTTGTATTATTTAGAGTCAGGTACCAGGCTTGTCGGACCAATAGGGAAAGGTAGAGTGATCGCCGATGAGAGGCGCACTTTAACTGGGACATTCAAGGGATTAGTTGGTTAAGCATGGGCGCCCAAGTGTGAATGGGGTGAGCTCCTATAAAAGCCAACTAAACCTAATTTTTACTCATTCTCTCATTTGTGCAATTGAAGAGTGCTCTTGCTCCATCTCCATCTTCTTCTTCTTCACCTCCTTGTGTGTGTGTGAGAGAGAGAGAGAGGGAGAGTGTGTGTGCGATCGAGCATTATGAAGGCACGACGGCGGCGAAGCGGTTGAGCGCGGCACGACTGCAGCTTCTTCTTCATCGCGGCGAGGAATCCACCACGAAGGTGAGCGTAGAGCGGTGAGTGACACACCCTTTGTTTCCTTGAGCTTGCTAGTTTAGGCTTGTTGTGTGCTTGGAGCCGTTTGTGGCTCGCACACGGTGTATTGGCAAGTCCCTTGCTTCGACAGTGCGGCAAGGAGCGCACATTTTTGGCGCCGCTGTCGGGGATATGCCCTACACTAAGCTCAGTTAGCACTTTACGCTTCCTTGTGGTGCAATTTCTATCATAGGAAAGGCAGGGAAGGAGTGTGTGGAGATTTCTGTTTTTTGCGTTTTCTGCATTTGCTGTCAAGTTTCAATTTCTGCTATTGTCTGCGTTTTTTCAATTTCTGCAATTTCTGCATTTTCAAATTCGGCGTTTTCAATTTCTGCAATTTTCTGCATTTCTACGTTTTTTTAATTTTCTGCAATTTCTGCGTTTTTTCTGCAATTTCTGCAATTTCTGCGTTTTTCAATTTTTTGCATATCTGCGTTTTTTCAATTTCTGCGTTTTCTAAAATTTCTGCATATCTACGTTTTCTGCAATTTTTGCATATCTGCGTTTTCAATTTCTGTATTTTCTGCACCAAAAAAAAATTTCCGGGAAAAAAAAAAAAAAAAAAGGAAATTAAAAACTTGAGCGAGCGGGCGGGCGGCTAAATTTTTTGAAAATAAAAAACGTGACTCTTAAAACGGACGGGTTGGTTTGTATAAAAGATAGATCGGGATCGGGATCATTTTCCCAAGCCCAAGCCCAAGCCCAGGCCCAAGCCTCAGTCCTCATTCTTATGATATATACTAGGCTCACTCTTATATATATACCCTACTCCCTCAAGAGAGAATGAGAGCATGTGGGACAAGTCCTCCACTCTCCTCCTTTCTCTTCCCACTTGCACCCTTAGACTTTCTAGTTTGGGCCTAGTTCCCTACTGGAAATTGACAGTTTTAGGGATTCCGAGGGCATAGAGTGACCAAACGGAGGGCTGTAAAGCACGACACGACCCTCTGACCGATACGCTCGTTTCGAGCTATCACACGGCCCATTCCACGACACGCTCTAAAAAATCTAGCAAAAAAACAAACAAAAAACACGCTAAAAACTAGTCACAAGGCCTCCTAGAGCAGCCTTTTGACACCTTAGGGTATCAAAAGCACATGCACTTACGCTCTGGGCGGGTGCTAGAACACGAGCATATTGAGGGTGCCTCTGGTCATACGGACACCCATTACCCATCCACGATAAGCTCTAGACCCTCAGCGGGGACACAAGGTAGCACCACCCAAGACCCTAAAATAGCCGCTAGTGATTCCTCCTCCGACTCAGAAATCATGGAAGCATACCCTACCCAAAACACTGAGAGAGAAGGCCATGCACCTCCCGAAGCTCCACAGCCTAGTACTAGTATGTTTAGCCGTTTCATGGAAACATTAGGTAGAGCTACTCGCTCGGAACCTGATGCAAATGAAGCACGCGAAGGGGGTGGGGAAGTGGACTCTCCTTTCACATCGCACGTGGACCCCACACCCCCAAAGAGTGTCCATGTGGATATCCTACCAACTTCTTACCAAGAAGGCCCTGTTGAGCTGCCTCCTTTAGAAGTTCCCTCTAGAGTACCGTTGGTGACAAGTAAAACCACGGGGAGCAATATTGCTTCTACCTCACAAGAAACCGTTAACACGTCGACTCTAGAAGGATGGTTCATTAATGATCATTGGACATACGACCTCCACACTGAGGTGTTGACGGATCTACACTCTGGCCACGCCTACCATGTAGGATGGATAGAGATTGTACAATCCACCTCTAGTGCCACGAGCATCGAAGATCAACAGAAAATGATCTGTAATGTTATCCATGGAATTATTCAATCTGAAAGGCAAAACCGAGGGGTAAATATACTCTCAACTGGCCCCATGAGATTTCTGGATACGAGCAAGGCTCAACAGCCTACTCTATCACAAATGGAGACTCCTCTAATGAGCCCCATGGACCCATCTTACGTCATTTCACCTGGGGTCTCTATGCAATCTGAGCCTCTGAGCGAAAACTTTAGCTTCCCTAACTTGGCTCAACCCTCTATCAAGGAAAACACAGTGCTCACTCCAAGGATAAGCCTGAAAGAGAATGTACCGATGACATCTACGGTTAGCGCAGTGCCACTACCTAGTGTCGTAGTACCTAATATGGGGCCTCGACCGTATGTGCCTCTAGCCCCTTATGCACACATGGCCCCCACACCTCCAATTGTACCACTTGCTTATGCTCCTCGAGTGCCGCTCCCTAGCTCTTATCCGAGTGGACCTATGCCCGGTTATGTTCCATATCCTGCATCATCTACACATATGCCAAGACCGGTACCCGTTCCTCTCCCACATATGATTCCAAGAGTACCTCCACCGGCCCTACCTCCTCACATAGGTGACTTGGCAGCGTTTGCTCAAACCATAGGTCGATCTATCGCGGAAAATATGCGTCATGCATCTGATAGAGAGCCTAGAAGTAAGGCAGTACAAATTGCCAAACTCACGCAAAAATTCAATGGGGACGAAGATGCTAGAAAACACATTGAAGTGTTTGAACAAGTATGTGATTCCTTAGGGGAACGCAACGAACTACATAAGTGCAATGCCTTAAGCTTGACATTAAGTGGGAAGGCTGGAGATTGGTATAGAACCCTAAGGGTGGACGAGAAAACAATCTACCCTACCCTTCGAAGGTTGTTTCTAAAGGAGTACATACGAGAAGGTGTGCTTTGGGGTGTAGCATCTCAGCTACAGAAGGCCGAACGTAAGGAAGGAGAGTCAGTAAGGGACTTCATTAGTCGTCTAAAGCACTTAAACTCTCGTTGCCCTGTAAATGAGCGCTTCAACAATAACCAACTGCTTGATCGATTCATTCGAGGGTTGAGGAATGAAGGAATCTATAATGGACTAGTGATTAGAGGTATCACAACCTGGGAAGATGTCACTGCCAATGCAATCCAATTAGAGGAAAACTTGATGATAGCAGGCATGAGGGTGTCTACTGACACGAGATCCACTAGCTCACAAGCCATTGAGTATGAACCCATGACTGCAAAGCCCATTGCCAATGAGCCAAAGGTATTTGAGACATTCTTGACAGACCTCACCAAGGCAATCCAAGAGTCTCTTAAGGATAATCGACCCCCTCAAAATAGTCACATGTATCCAAGAAGGGAGCAACAATGGTGTTCCATTTGCTTAGGTCCACATAGCACTAGTGAGTGCCCTACGTTTAGAGTAAAATTTAATGGAACTTGCAACGCATGTGGTAGGTATGGTCACCAAGCTAAGGATTGTTTAATGATCAAACGTATGATGGCAAATAGACCACCTGTAGCCTGGACGGATGCACCTCGAGCTCCTGTATTGATGCCTACTCCACCTGTTGAGCAACTACCGCAACACATGGTCCCTAGATCTCAAAATGTTGTACAAGCTACACCGCTACCACCTCCTGTGCTAGGACCGCAGCCCCCGCATCCAAGAGTCGCCCCTATGAACCAAGTGGGTTGCGAGCCATCAAATGCTTATCCAAATGGCTGTGAGGAGGAAATAGACACTAGTATTGCCTACGGACTTGATACATTGGAAGAGTGTCCTATATACTACATGGAAGATTGTTGGGGACAAGTCAAGCCGGTTTATCAAGCTGCTGCTCTCGCATCCAGAGGTCAAAATATCAACACCCAGGCTAGGAGGCCACCTCTTCAATGCTACGAGTGTGGTGGACCACATCGAGCAGCGGAGTGCCCTATTAGGCTGCAAAAGAATGTTGCACAGATGCAAATGAATCAAGGGAGCACGTCTACAATGCCAATACTCACATGTAATCGTTGTGGCATAGATCACTTGATTGCCCAATGCCCCTATAACCCAAATGCGCCTAAAATCACACCCCTAAATTTGGTCGAAATTGCTAGTGTGACATCGCCAATACCACCCGCCGCACCCGCTTATGCGATTACACGGTCCATGCTTCAAGGGCCAGGACATATCCTTGAAGAGAGAGATACCATTTCAGTTATCCAAGAAAAGAAAAAGAAGACACGAAGGAAGAAGTCACAGAATACGGAAAATTCAAAGCCAAGTTCCAAAACAAACATAGGAACAGGAGATGACCCCGTCTATATGAATGACCTCGAGGATGATTCAGATTCAGTCGAGACAATGGAGACTAGAATCAATACCACAAAGGGAAAGACCGACAAAGAAAACCGTAACATGGAACCAAATGAAAACCGAATAAGAGAAAACCATAAAGAGCCTCTGAAAACACCACAAGTGTTTCCAAATCCAATCCAAGACCCCCAAGATAAACCGCAGAGGCAAAAAGGGAAGAATCGTAAAAAGAAGATTGGGATGTACCCAAACCCAGTAGACGAGATTGAGCAGGTGAAACATCTAAGAGATTTAGTGGAGGAGACTCAAAGGAAACTAGAACCAGAACCCATGCAGGTCAAAATTCATGACATAGTGTTTCCCATGCAAGTTCATCCACCCCACATGAACCATAGACCGTTAGCCATATCTAGTATCATCCAAGAAGGGAGTGAGGACGGGACATCAGAAAGTGAGCATACACCTTTCTTGTTGGAAAGGATGTTTAACGAAGGAATACCTGATCCCATTGAGGAATATGAGATTCCATCCTCACCAGTTCCTAGTCAAGGACCTACACCCTGCAAAACACCAATGAATGTTGCCAAACTAGTGGACTTCATGTCTTCTGAGGTCCGAACCACGATCATAGCAAAGCTGTATGGAGATCCTGAGTTATTCCTTGCACTTCGAGCATTCCTTAACGGAGAGCTACGAACGGGATTACCGCAGTTTACGCAACCAAATAGGCCTGACTTGATTATGATTGATGAGGAAAATCATGTGCAATCACTTGACTTAGATGGACACGAGTCTGTGATCGAGGTACCCATTAACGAATTAGGGCAGTATTTTGAAGGCGACGAGTCTAATGCGACCCTACCCATCACTACCAAGGGATTAACTATAAAGGGAATTCTTGATGGTGGTGCGGGAGTTAGCATCGTTACAAAAGATTGTTGGGAATGCATGGGAAAACTCCGCCTCAGTGTTACTAACATTGTGATAAAGATGGCAAATGGTACCATAGCCAAACCTATGGGGATGCTCAAGGATCTTAAGATCAAAGTTCTAGGACACAAGGTACGACATACGTTCATTGTAATGGATTTCTCTAAACACCTTATGTCATATGAAATGATTCTAGGACGACCATTCATGAGGGAAGCACAAATGGTTCATGATTGGTCTAAAAATCATGTCTATTTGCAATTCCAAGACTCTGTCCTTAGAGTGGATTTGGTGACTGGTAAGGTACACCCCTTAGGGATTAAAACCATTATTGATCATCGCTCTGACATCACAGTTCACTCGGCCCCACTACAATATTGTTACACTTGTAAGAAGGATACAGACATTGGCCAAGATTCTCCTTATATAGATATCCTACCTGGGATGAGTGAGTCGGACAATGTGGATTGGGTCCACCTAGCATCAACCATAGACACTTGGGGAAATAGGGGGATGACCTGGGTAACACCTGAGGGGGATGAAATGCCTATACCCTTAAATATGCTACAAGCAATGCATATCGCTTCCGACAAGACTCATCCTAAGGTAACGAAGAAAACATACAAGTGGGTCCCTAAAGCTTCTTTAGTGACCATATCTGATGCTAAAAAACAGAAGCCTTGTAAGAAACGTACCACTCGCTCCAAGAAAAGTAAGAAAATGTTGCAATGGATCCCTAAACGACTATTGGAAGCCCAAGGCTACTATCAAGGAAATGATCAAATCTGGGTGCCAAAACATAGATTGTGCTCTTACCTATCACCTGACCCAAGTGAGCCCAATCCCGTAGCTCCAAAACGAATCAATGATCGTGGAAAGAAAAAAATCACAGAATGTTACACACCCGTTCTAGAGCTAGTTTGGGTACCAAAGAAAGAACGATTTGTTCCACCTAGCTCAGGAACAGGGAAATCAAATGAAGCTTCTTGCTCTTCATGTAGTTCCTATATGCAAATAGAAGCTTCGACACAACCTCCACCTACCACTGTACATATCCATCCAAGCACGAAAGAGTTTGCACCTTCCGGGGTAAGTTCACCACCTACAACAACGTTGCAAATAAAATCATGGGAGAGTACCTTACCACCCTTGCAACTTGACGAGGCACCTAGGGTAATAGAAAACTACTGGCAAAAATCCTCACCTATTACCAACTGGAACAATTGGTTTCAAAGGGTGACAAGCTCATTTCAAACGGTATGATCTACCCAAGGAAGGGGGGAGTGTTTGCTGACAGTCATCATTCATTTGTTTCCCTCTCAACCTTTTTCCCTGACCTCTTAATCACCAATCTTAGGGAATGTACATATAAAGCTTTATACTCACAAAAACAAAAAATAAAGAGCAAGAGCAATTAGCAAACGAGTATGCACATTAAAGTCAAAACATTGACTCAGACCTACACATGTCACATCTGGTACAGTGAAACAGAAACCTATTCCATAAAACACCTTTGATCCTCATCGCTTGAGTGATGGAGGGTAGGTAAGATTAGTACGATAGGAGTGTTTCTGTTTTAGAGTTGAGAGATTAGCGAAGTTCTCTTTTCCCACTAATGTGCCTCCTGGAGGTATTCCTTTTGTTTCATAGTGTGTACAGGAGCGTGTTGCTATTGATAGGATTTGGACCTTCATGGAACCTTCAAATCAAGCACGACCATCGACACAAACAGGTGTTTCTTGTCCATTAGCATTGCCGTTATCTTTTTGCATCTATGATTGTCTGCTTTGATTGTGATTGGTAGCATAATATTCAGCGCATTGGCTTAGTATCAAACATTTAATTCAATGTAATGTTTTGTCATAATCAGTTGTCTAGGTTTAAAAATCAAGCAGTCCGACTAAGCTAGTTTGACCAAGATAGGTATTAGAAATCTTCTCTTAATACCATGGGGAATGCCTTCCTAATAAGCAATGGTTACTTAGGTTCTTAATCCGATTTAGGCAGCATTGTATGAAATGTACTAGGGCTTTCTAGTGGGCTTAACCCTATCGACCTTTAGCTTAAGTATTATAAAGGGAGTTTACTAATGTGATGAGCCTGGGGAGGGTAACAGTGTTATATGACCCCCCAAAGTTACAAAATTAAAATGCTGAAAATGAACAAACAAAAAATCAAAGTGCCACAATGTAAAATTTTAAGCATGAAGAGAAATCCCTGCTTAAATTGGTACTTCACTCACATGTATTGCCTATGGTACTAGAGCCCTAGAGGTTCCCAGTGTGGGCGCTTTTCCTTGAAAAGCAAAAAACCCAAGGCATACAAAATAAGCACACACATCATAATTGAATCAATGTGAAAAGACTTTGGGGGGTCAAAGAAAAAGTAATTAGTCAGGCGATGATTTCATGAGAAATTCCTTTTATGGTAGCTTAACTACAAAGTCTTCTAGGTATAGCCTCTAGTTAGCCCTCGAACATGAATACTTGGCTCTCGCGATTAAACAACTTAATTGACCACAGAAAATTAAGAAGCTTACCCATGGTATTAATATTCGATCTCTAGTGCTTTTCGACCGTCAAATTAGCGACCCCAGACTTGTTTAATTTTTTACCTTTACATCTGTTTATGCATTTGATTACATTGCAATTTAATGTTCATTGCTAACAAATTGTTTGAAATTCTTTGACCAATCAATGTGTCTACCTAAAACTGCATATGCTTTTTAAGAGAATGCCATTATTGTGCCAATGTTGTTTGATTTTGCAGTGATTGAAGAAGGCTAAGGACATTCATCTCAAATGCTCTTCCACCTCGACGACCCAGCTTCAACTCAATAGCTTCCGAGGACGGAATCTACATCACGAAGGGGGGCATGTTAACCCTCACGGCTCACAGACACCCTATGATCTATAAACATTGTATTATTTAGAGTCAGGTACCGGGCTTGTTGGACCAATAGGGAAAGGTAGAGTGATCGCCGATGAGAGGCGCACTTTAACTGGGACATTCAAGGGATTAGTTGGTTAAGCATGGGCGCCCAAGTGTGAATGGGGTGAGCTCCTATAAAAGCCAACTAAACCTAATTTTTACTCATTCTCTCATTTGTGCAATTGAAGAGTGCTCTTGCTCCATCTCCATCTTCTTCTTCTTCACCTCCTTGTGTGTGTGTGAGAGAGAGAGAGAGGGAGAGTGTGTGTGCGATCGAGCATTACGAAGGCACGACGGCGGCGAAGCGGTTGAGCGCGGCACGACTGCAGCTTCTTCTTCATCGCGGCGAGGAATCCACCACGAAGGCGAGCGTAGAGCGGTGAGTGACACACCCTTTGTTTCCTTGAACTTGCTAGTTTAGGCTTGTTGTGTGCTTGGAGCCGTTTGTGGCTCGCACACGGTGTATTGGCAAGTCCCTTGCTTCGACAGTGCGGCAAGGAGCGCACAATATGTCACCATCAAGATATTCTCTAGAGTGATGTGAGAGGGGAGGATAAATGCTGATTTTTCTGATTGTGACACATGGGGATAAGGCCTTGACCAGCATTTAAGAGCAGGTAAGGTGGCTGTTGAAACTGGAGGTTCTGCACATGTCAGGGGGGGACCTGCTGGGTCCTCCTGAATATCAAACTCTCAAAAAATCCTCAACCATGGCTTCTTTTGACATGTGTTCTTTGAAAAAATCAGCATGTCTCTTTTCAACTCAAAAATCTTTATCCCTGTTGACTCACCTTTACCATAAGATTTTCCCCTTTTCTCCTCCTGTAACTGCATTGTTGATGCCCAATCACTGCTTCTAGTAACAGTGAACTGCTACCTACCAAATACTTATGGTGCAGTAAAAAATATTTACCATGGGTAAAAAAAGTTTCTGTAGGTAAAAAGTGATTTTTATTTACCATGTAGGTGAAAAATATTTACTGTAGGTAAAAAATATTTACTGTCGATAAAAAAGTGAAAACGGAGTATGCTGTGCTATGAGTCCACACGAACATCCTCGTGTAAATTTCACTAGAAATTCACACCTAGAATGGGCTATTCTGTAAGATATAGGTTGTAGGCATGCATAAGAGCTCGTTCCCACGTATCTTCTGTCCATGGCACTTTTTACTCTTTGGTGCTTGTGAAGTTGATTTTTCTTCTCTTTCGAGATCCCTTGGACTAGAGTATCCTCATCTCCCCAACAACTGACTGTGCCTTTATTGCAGCTTCAGAAGGGGTCCTAAAAACCATGCATCAGCCTTGTGACATGTGTCCCCCTTTCCCCTTCTATGAGAGCTTTAGGTAATTAAATAATGAAATTAAACTCTCATTCACTACAACATAACCCAAAGATATCGACGCCCTATATATCGACGCCCGTGCCTTTCCACGTCCATATCGACGTTCTTACACTCCGTCGATATGTGCGTCGATAACTGCGTCGATATGCCCGTGGATATTAGCATAGAAAGGTAAATTTTTCGACGCGTATATCGACGCAGTTATCGACGGACATATCGACGCTAAGAATTTGGGGGAAAAAAAGCCGAACCCGAGTGAAGGGGCCATTTTCGCCCTCAACGCGCACGTTCTTTGATCTTGGCTGAAACCTGCGCAGCAAGTATCATGGCACTCTTCCCCCCCCCCCCCCCCCCCCCCCCCCCCCCCCCCCCCCCCCCCCCCCCCCCCCCTCTCTCTCTCTCTCTCTCTCTCCACATCGTGTGTGTGTGTGTGTGTGTGTGTAGGAAAGAGGTAGAGAGAGAGAGAGAGCGGTGTGTGTGTGTGTTTGTGTAGGAAAGAGAGAGAGAGAGAGAGAGAGAGAGAGAGAGAAAGAGAGAAGTGTGTGTGCGTGTAGAAAATTAAAGAGAGAGAGAGAGAGAGAGAGAAAGAGAGAAGTGTGTACGTGTAAGAAACTAAAGAGAGAGATAGAGAGAGAAAAATGTGCGTAGGAAATTAAAACTAGAGAGAGAGAGAGATTATGGTTTGCGTAAAAAATTAAAATTAAAGAAAGAAATGAAATGAAATGTTATATTAACTCTTCAAAAGGCCAAAGTGACCTATGAGACCAGAAAGGTACTATGTTGTAGACTGATACAAAGTCAGAATAACAAGATGACAAAATAAAATATTATGGAATCCTAAACTGTTGGGTGTGGACTAAGCAGCTAAAACAGCTAGCTGGGATAGGTAGATCATAGGATATCCAGCATCTGTCGTTGGTAGACCACATCAATCTCCTCCATGGTCAGTAGTCTGACCGGGCGTTGTGCATGGCGAGCCAAAGTGACCTGGATCGTCTAATGCAGCCTCTCACTTCATTTGACCAGCTCAAAATACATTCAAAGCTCAACTCTCACCTTTACACATGAAAGTCCTCTAGGGAGCAACAACAGCGCCGTCGTTGCTCTTAGAGACAAGCTTCCTCCTCAAAAAAGGTTGGGCGGGGGCATATAACAAGCCGTAGGTCAAACGGATAGAAGAAACGCCCGAAATACAAGCCGTTTTTGAAGTCCGGTTGGGTTTTTCTACGAAAAAACGCAAATAGACTTCATAAACGGCTTCTACATCGTAGGTCAAATCCGGTTGCGTTTTTCTATGGAAAAACGCAACCGAACTTCGGAAATGGCTTCTATGCCTACCGAAACCATCCGTAGTCCATTAGGTAGTCTTAAGGCAATGTCAAGAGTGTGTATGGAAAGCCGTAGGTCAAACAGACTGAAGAAACGTCAAATACACAAGCCGTAGGTCAAATCCTATTGCGTTTTTCTATGGAAAAATGTAGACGGTCTTCAGAAACTGATTCTATGCCTACCGAAACCATCCGTAGTCCATTAGGTAGTCTTTAGGCAATGTCAAGAACGCGTATGGCAAGCCCTAGGTCAAACGGATAGAAGAAACGCCAAATACACAAGACGTAGGTCAAATCCGATTGCGTTTTTCCGTAGACAGACTTCGGAAACTGATTCTATGCCTACCGAAACCATCCGTAGTCCATTGAGTAGTCTTAAGGCAATGTCAAGACCGTGTATGGCAAGCCATAGGTTAAACAGACAGAAGAAACGTCAAAAACACAAGCCGTAGCTCAAATCCGGTTGCGTTTTTCGACGGAAAAACGCAAACGGACTTCGGAAATGGCTTCTATGCCTACTGAAACCATCCATAGACGATTAGGTAGTCTTTAGGCAATTTCAAGAGCGCGTATGGCAAGGCGTAGATCAAACAGATAGAAGAAACGCCAAATACACAAGCTGTAGGTCAAATTCGATTGCGTTTTTCTACGGAAAAACGCAAATGAACTTCGAAAATGACTTCTATGCCTACCGAAACCATCCGTAGTTCATTAAGTAGTCTTAAAGCAATTTCAAAAGCGTGTATGGAAAGCCGTAGGTGAATGGGTTTGAATTAACGCCAAATACACAAGCCGTAGGTCAAATCTGGTTGCGTTTTTCTACGAAAAAACACAAATGGATTTCGGAAATGACTTCTATGCCTACTGAAACCATCCGTAGTCCATTAAATAGTCTTAAAGCAATGTCAAGAGTGCATATGGCAAGCCGTAGGTCAAACGGATAGAAGAAATGCCAAATACACAAGCCGTAGGTCCAATCCGATTGCGTTTTTCTACGGAAAAACGCAGACGGACTTCGAAAACTGATTCTACGCCTACCGAAACCATCCGTAGTCCATTAAGTAGTCTTAAGGAAATGTCAAGACCGTATATGGCAAGCCGTAGGTTAAACGGACAGAAGAAACGTCAAATACACAAGCCGTAGGTCAAATCCAGTAGCGTTTTTCTACGAAAAAACGCAAACGGAGTTCGGAAATGGCTTCTATGCCTACTGAAACCATCTGTAGTCCATTAGGTAGTCTTAAGGAAATGTCAAAAGCGCGTATGGCAAGCCGTAGGTCAAACGGATAGAAGAAACGCCAAATACACAAGCCGTAGGTCAAATCTGGTTGCGTTTAAGGTTCGAAAAAACACAAACGGACTTCGGAAATGGCTTCTATGCCTACCGAAACCATCTGTAGTCCATTAAGTAGTTTTAAAGCAATGTCAAGAGCGTGTATTGCTTTAAGTAGTCTTAAAGCAATGTCAAGAGCGTGTATGGCAAGCGGTAGGTCAATGGGTTTGAATTAACGCCAAATACACAAGCCATAGGTCAAATCCGGTTGCGTTTTTCTACAGAAAAACGCAAACGGATTTCGGAAATGACTTCTATGCCTACTGAAACCATCCGTAGTCCATTAGGTAGTCTTAAATCAATGTCAAGAGCATGTATGGCAAGCCGTAGGTCAAATGAACAGAAGAAACGCCAAATACACAAGGAATTGATCAGATACAATTACGTTTTTCTACGAAAAAACGCAAACGGACTTCGGAAACTGATTGATCTACGGTTATCGAAACCATCCGTAGTCAATTAGGTAGTCTTTAGGCAATGTCAAGAGCGAATTCCAGAGATGTGGCCTCGACTAAAGTCCAATGGAGCGTATGCTATTCCAAAAGGTCCATGGGTTTTGAGTCGTGCTGAAGAGAAACAAGTGAAGAAAGCCTTATATATGTATATATATATATAGAGAGAGAGAGAGAGAGAAGACCTCAGTTGGCTTGGACTACAACAAGATTCATGCATGTCCAAATGATTGCATTCTTTTTCGCAATGAATTCGCAGATTGTCTGTCGTGTCCTAAGTTCGGAGCAATGCGCTACAAACAAGATGCATTTGGCGAGACAATGCCAGCTAAAGTGTTGCGGCATTTCCCTATTATTCCTAGGATAAAAAGCATGTTTCGTTGTGGTTCCATTGCAAAGTTGATGCGGTGGCATTCTATGAATAGATCCACTTATGCAACATTTAGGGTGCCTGTTGATTCAAAGTCCTAGAGGCACATTGAAGATACCTGGCCACATTTTAAGAGTGAACCACGCAATTTGAGTTTGGGCATGGCAATGGATGGAGTCAATCCATTTGGCTTGAGAAGCTCGTCATGGAGCACTTGGCCACTGTGCCTTATCAATTACAATCTCCTGCCGTGGCTTGCCATCAAGAAGGGTCATTTGATATTAAGCTTGATTGTACCTGGTAAGTTCAAGGCAAAAAACATGGATGTTTATCTAGCTCCACTAGTTGACGAGCTCCAGGAGTTATGGCATGGGATCGACATAGCAGATGCGGTTGAACCAGTAGGACAATAGCATGCAAGGATCACTTAAGGGTTTTGTTCGCCAAAAAGCGCGTCCAAAGGAGAGCATGGCAAAAGGATGGCTGGTGCAAGAGTCTCTTGTATTGACAACCAAATTTCTATCCGTTTCTGATCCAGAAATACCTCAACTGTGGAGCGATGAGGAGGATGCAAGACTGGTGGGAGAGGAGCCGCAAGGGCAAGGGGTGCCGAAGAAATGAACGACGCCATGCGAGAAAAGATCATGAAGTTCTGTATACTAAATGCAGCGCCGATGCAAAAATGGCTTGGAAGGTATGAAGAAGAGAAAGAGAGGCGCAATAGGGAGCGACAGGATTTCAGGCGAAGCCGAACAACTAGAGGTTTACCCTTGCCAGACTATCTGGCTCCTTTACCTGAATTCCCTACAATGGCATGGTTGGACAAGACAGTGAGAGCAGCTCGACTGATCGGAGAACCCATATCTCTAGAAGAGGAAGAGCTGGCTATTGGATGTGACTGGAAGTATCATACATACATGGCACTGTGGTTGCATGGAAAGCATTTCAGAACACAACAAATTGACAGCATAAGAAACACGTTTGACAGTGGGGTAATGGTTAGTTTCATGCAAAAGAGCAGGGCCAGTGCCAGAGACACGAATGAGAGCACTAGCAACCTAGATTACTCTGGTCTGGTGTCAAATATCCTGAAAGTAAGCTTCAGACGGTTTGAGATGTTTTTGTTGGATGTGAAGTGGTTCAAGGTGATTACTTCTGGTCGCAATGCAACGGTACGTAGAGATGGAAACAAACTTGTGCAAATAGATTCTACAAAGGTTTGGACAGATGCGAGTGACACATTTGCTCTCCCCGAACATTGCGAGAAAGTGGTCTTTGTACCGGACCCTCGAGAGCAACAATGGTGGTTTGTGGTTCAGGTTGTTCCAAGAAATAAACAAGTATTTGAAGGGCAAGATCTCCTGGAGGAAATTCAGTCAAACAACATCCATACTACTGTGACATTAGATGAGATGGACGAAGGTATGGCAGAGGAAGCTGACAGATATACGAGTGATAACGCACACAAGCCAGAATTGACACTTGTAGATGAAGATGCAATGGATGAAGACAATCTGCTAGAACGAGTTGGGGCAGAGTTATGTTTGCAATTAGAGATAGACGATGATACGGTGCAATATCTTATCGATGATGCCTCACTCGTCAAGGCCTAGGCCTGTAAGTGTTTGTGTGAAGACGTTGATTTAAAATTAAGCTTAAAGTTAATTTAAACAACTGTGTTCTGACGCTTTATTTTACTTTCTTTGTGAAGGACTTTAGGATCGCAGACCAGTTTCCAGATCCCGCTTCTATGAGTGCAGATGCATTCATGGGCTTCGTTACATGGATGACGCCTGCTCAGATGGCAGAGGCTTCTCAGTACTGGGTAGCCAGAGGCACCGGTACTACACCTCCAGGCTTCACACCTGAGGGTCCGACGCCTAGGGAGGGGACATCTATGGGGTGGGGGGGGGACGCCTATGGGTACGACACCTGCTTCTACCATCACGGCCGCTTCGACACCTAGGGGTGGGGCAGAGGCAGGTACGTCTTCATCTCTGCAACACAGGTGCACTCGTCGATCTCAGCGATCGTCAGGTAGAGGTGGTGGTTGCTGTGGAGGAGGGTCCATAGATGCTTCGACTCCTCCTCGCTCATGACCCCCGTCCTACCGAGGCACACCTCTGGACACACCTCTTGGCACACCTCAGACACCTTGGGGGGCACACGATCCTAGAGCCTCCAAGCTCTATACTATACGGGCAGATGGTTTTTGTATAAACACAGAATCTTGCGATGCATCGAGCCCCGACACGTCAGGAGGAGTCAGATGGATATCGCAGAGGTATCTATGAAGTATTGAATGATCTTGATGCTTCAGGAGAGCCTATAGACTGGGAGGCCTTACAGTCTCGCTGATCGCTTGAGGTGAGACGTTAATATGTGTGAGTTGATTTAATTAAGTAAGTATATGTGAAGTAATATCAATACTAATTTTGTGAGTTGTCCTATGTGCAGGTTGTGACGCCTAATCATCAGTGGACCGGATTTCATATATATTCTTTGGGAGACACAGACACGCTTCTGTGTCTCCTTTTCTATAGACATATATATATATGGTTATGATTATTGTTCAGACAGTTATTGTTTTCCTTATGGTTATGGTTATTGTCATTGTCATTGTATAGACATGGTTATTTCTTCTATTCATGTATAGACATAGTTATGGTTCAGGTTTTGTTTATGGTTATGTTTAACTTTCTAGTTATGCTTATGGTTATTGTTAATTTTGTTTCTGGTCATGATCAAAGTGGTTATGGTCGGTTATGGTTTTAAGTTATGGTTATGCTTTTAAGTTATGGTTATGGTTCTTTATGGTCATTGGCCTTAAATCTCATGTGAGATCCTACATGTATAGCATGTAGGAGGCGTATACATGATTTTTTTTTTTGAAAAGTTTATGTAAAAATGAAGAGAACTCTGCCGAAATTTCTTCGCGAGCACAGTTGATTTTGGTGCTGCTCGCTTTCTTGGGCAGAGGGCAGGTAGTCTGGCTGTGGTGGCTGTGTCCATCTTTTCACTGGGCACAGGCCAGGCTACTTTCCCTCTGCCCAAGAAAAAAAAATTCTGTTATGGTCGTCGATATCCACGTCGCTATCTACGTCTATATTAGCGTCTATATACGTGTCGCTATCTGCATCGCCTATAAACCCTTTCCACGTGTATATAGACGCTCTTTGCGAAAGTTTCACAGGGACGCGTATAGCGACGTTAAGCGTCGCTATATACGTCGAGAACACCTTTTTTTGTTGTAGTTATTGGACCCCTTTGTCTTCTGGCCAATAGGAATCAAGCAAGCCTTTGGGCTGTTGAATGCTCATTGGACCCCCTGGGAGAGTGGCCAATAGTCTTCTAGAGAGCTTAATTCTTCTTGGTTTTTCTATTAATTGTTTTTAAATGAATTAAACTAGACTTACTCTAGCTCTATTCTCATTGGTCCACCTCTATGGCCATCCAATAGGATTTGAGTGCACCTTCTGGGCAATTGGGCTAGGGAGCTGACATGTGTCCATTATGCCCTTTGTGTAAAGGAAAGCTTTGGAGTGTGTGTGTGTGTGTGTTCTCTCAACTTTTCTCTCTCTTCCCCTACCTTTAGGGCTTGCCCCCTCCTATTTAGGACCATTTGAAGACTTTTTGGTCATCACATAAGTATCTTATTCCACTAAGCTTGACCATTTGGACTAACCTTTGTATTTTGGAACCTTAGCATTTTGGAAGTCTTAATGGGATGAACCCTAATATCTTTGGAGTCCATTGTTGCACATTGCTCTTTTGCCGATTGCCCCCCCTTTGGATCCCTACTGTGGCCAGTCTGCTAACTTAACCAATATTCTAGTTTTTTTCCCCCTGGTACTTCCCCATATTAAATGATCAGTTGAACATGAGAAAATAATTTAAGAGAATTAGATATTGGTCATTATGACATTACCTCTCTCTTAAAATCATAGTTGTCCTTGACTATGGGGTAGAGCAGAAAGAACCTATTCATTAGTCCTTTTTCTAGGGGGTAGAGGATTCCTATCTTACCCTACGACATCGTTCCAGAATGGATGACTAATCCATTTGGCACTTGAGAGCCTAAGCTGCCGCAAGCATGTCTGCACATTAGTCCTATCAATCTTCCATAGTAGAGTGACAAGCTCTACTTGATGTTTGGAAGAGGTCATCTCCACAACTTGATTCTAAGCATGCACACTACTTAACATTTGTGCACAATAAAGAAAAAGAGAGTCTTATAAGACAAAAACTTTGTTCATTTTAGACATTTGTACATTTGCTTACTCTAGGGAAGCATTGTAAGAATTGACAAGGTTTAGATTATCCTTTAATTTTATGCCTTGCATCCATCTAGCATCTTCAAAAGGATAGTTCTTAAACTTAATAAGATACCGTCGAATAATCTTACCGCCTCTTAATACCGTCGGGCTGCAGCACCTCTTCTTGGTCCTCGATCTCCTGTTGAGGTGGATCTTCTTTGTAAGGCTTTAGTAGGCTCACATGGAAAGCATTTTGTATGAGCCAATGACTGGGAAACTTGAGTTGATAGGCCATGTCATTGATTGGTCTAAGAATCTAGAAGGGACCATAGTACCTTTTTGCTAGCTTAGCATAGTACTTTTGGTGTCCCATAGGATTCTTGCACATGGTGTGCCTTAATTGAGCCTTGGGAAATTTAAGCAATACCCAATCATTTTCTTTAAAGGCTTGGCCTCTTCTATGCTTATCAGCAACATCCTTTTTCCTTTGTTGTGAGATAGAGATAGCATCCTCAATCTTTTGGAAAGATTCTTGTAGGTCTCGACTATACTCATCTGTAGTGAAGATCTTCACGTGTACCTTATGTACCAGGGGACTTTTAGATCTTCCCTCAATTACCTCGAAAGGTGCTTTTCCCGTGGAAGTATGTACAGTGTTATTGTAGGCATACTCCACTAAGGGTGATTACTTCTCCATTTGGGACCTTTGATCTACTTACGTTACGTAGGCTTTTAGTAGATCAAGAATTGCTAGGTTAGCTACTTCACTTTGGCCATCCGTTTGCAGGTGATAGGCCAAAGAGAATTTTAGCCTTGTCCCTAAGTTCTCAAAGAGACCCTTTCAGAAATTACTGGTGATTCTAGTATCTCTATCCGACACTATGGACATTGGCAATCCATGGTACTTGAAGATTTGTGAAATGAAGAGGGTTGCCATTTGATGGGCTTTGATAGTCTTTTTGACAGGTGTAAAATGAGCTTGTTTGCTGAACCTATCTACTATCATCCATATTCCCGTATTCCCATGGATAGACTTGGGCAATCCAAACATAAAATCCATGGATATGCTCTCCCATGGTGAATTAGGGATTGGAAATGGTTGAAGAAATCCCGGTTGCTTCCCTCTATCAAACTTCATCTTTTGGCATACCACATGTATTTAGAAACATACTCTTGTATGTTTGCTTTCATGGTAGGCCAATAGAAATATGTTTCAATCCCTTTTAGGGTATACTGAATCCCTCTATGCGCCGCATAAGGAGGAGCATGAGATTCATACATTACTTTCTCATGTAGTGAGTTGGTAGCGCATAGTCTATTGCCATAGAGAAGATAACCATCTTGTAAAGTAAATGGTTCCTCTTTCTTCCCTAGTGCAAGGGCTGAAATCACATCTCTAAAATCGGGATCAATAGTGTACTCATCTATCATAGAAGATAGATCATTGTGAGTTGCTATGGAAACCGCATTCACTCTCAGCCATCTTGAGAGTGCATCCCCTACTTGATTATGCTTGCCAGCAATGAGAGCAATATGAAAATGAAATTGCGAAAGGAAATCTGTCCACCTCATTTTTTTGTCGGAAAGCTTGGTCTGCATCATGAAGTACTTAAGGCTTTGGTGATCCGTCTGGAGAATGAAAGGAGTCCCCAATAAATAGTGCTTCCACGAATTTAAGGCATGTAGAACTGCGAGGAGTTCCTTTTCATATATGCCTAGAAGTTTCTCAACAGGGTCGAGCATTTGACTTTCATAGGGTATGGCGTGCCCTTCTTGCAGCAAAACAGCTCAAAGGCAATCACCACAAGTGTCACATTGGACCTCAAATGGCTTTAAGAGATCCGACAAGGTAAGCACAGGTTGAGAGATAAGCTTTTCTAAAGAATTGTTCTCCTTGGCACACCATGTATACTTAACGTTTTTCTTTGTTAGGTCATGTAATGGTCCTACTATTAGTGAGAACTTTTCTATGAAGCGTCTATAGTATGCACATATACCTATAAAGCTTGCCATCCTTTTATTACCTCTAGCTTTGATGGATCCATTTGGATGCCATCTTGAGAGATAATGTGACCTACATATTGAATTTCTTGTAAGAAAAACTCACTTTTCTTTGGATTCGTATAAAGTTTATTCTCTCGTAAGACTTGAAATATTACTTGTGGAGGTGTTGCTTGTATTTTGTCTAATGAACTAGAATAGATGATAATGTCATCAAAGAACACTCCAGTAAAGGTTCGGTGAGGCCTGAATAGTTTCTCCATCAAGCGGTTGAATGTGGCTGGTGCATTGGTCAAACCAAAAGGCATGACAATGTATTCGTAATAAAGACCAAACGTAGTGTGAAATACAGTCTTTACAATGTCTTGATCAACTATTCTTATCTGATGGTAACCACTTTTTAGGTCAATTCTACTAAAGTAGGTCGACCCTTGTAGCTTATCAAATAGGTCTTCTACCCTTGTAGCTTATCAAATAGTATCTATTTAATGTAATTTTCAATCATCATAAGACTCCATATATGTGTGGTTGAGGGAGAGAGAAAATATAAATTCTAGAGAGATAGTATTTATGTGCGTTACCATTGGAAGAAGAGATCATAAATCCTTGAGAGAGAGAGAGAGTGACTTCTCTTCTAGAGAGAGAAAGTAAAATCATAGAGTTGTATATCACTACGCAGAGAAAGAGAGAGAGAGAGAGACAGAGAGACCGAGAGGGCATAAAGACGTGAAAATGTAAACAAATAAAATCACCATTTCACAACTCATGCCATTAGAGTCAAATATGCTCGCAGCACATGTGATTAGAGTCAAATAATCCACAGCATATAAACATGCGATAAAGTAAAAAATCATGCAAAATAGAGACAACACTATTTTCAGAGTTAAATAATCCACAGCATATATAAATGTGATGAAGTCAAAAATCATGCCAAATAGAGACAATACTATTTTTCCCAAGCTTGAGCTTTTTGAAACAACGTAAGTTTGAGGATGTAAGTACATTCGCTAAACTACCACGGGATAAGATCAAAATTAGAGTACAAAAAAGGACAGTCTCCATAAATGTAATGGTTACTCTAAAAGGCAAGTAATTTGCTCCCCAAATAGCTTGCAAGTTGCTTCATGTCTTTTGCTTGAAATTTGAAATCCTTTGCTGCATAAACAATGTTTTTTCAAGATAAATAATCACAAGTGTAATAAACCAAAATAAATACAAAAAAACACTTTAATATCATAGATCAATATTCTAGTTGAGTGAAAGATGCATACCAAACCAGCTGTAATTAAATGGAGGTACAAATCCTCCTTGGTTGTCCAAGAATAAAGGCAATGTCCATTGGTGAGAGGGTTGGCTGATGAATAATCATGTGCTCCTTAGGTTCAAGTCCGAGCTAGCACTTTTGTGTACACATAGTACATATGTTTGCATGCCAAAAAGGATTTGTTGGTATTCTCTTGCTTTTGAAAATCCGGACACGTGCATGTTGGACTCTGTTTTATATGAATCTCATAACTATTTTCAGTGAGAACTCGGAAAACTACATGCTCTTGAGACCTTTTCACTTCATCCAAAAATATAATTGTCATACTATTACATGCTTCCAATTTCTTCATGGCCTCTTTAGAGATTCCATGCCTCCACTTTTTCTTACTCGAGCTGCCACCACCTTCTTTGCAGTCGCCAGCAAGAGGTTGTGGATTTACCATTGAATTCTCTGTCCGAAATCCACTTTGATGCAGCACGGCAAGTTCCTGTGTGGAGATATCTGTCCCTCTTGCTACTGGCCAAACATTTGGAGCAGGAGGTAAATCTTTGACTTGTCTTTTGATTGATTGAGTATGCAAAATATCATGATTACAAAACCATAACCATTGCTCAATTGTTTTACCCTTCAACATTCTTTCGGACCATATACATGGAGCAACAAGACCAATTGAGCGACTATGTAAGATATTGTCACAATTTTTTCTCCCTACTATTCAAAAACATTTTCTTTGACTTTGAATGGGCATTCTTCTGAGGGCCCACTGAGTGCGTGGCACATCACTCTCAAACACATTGTTTCTTTGAGATGACAAAGGTGTGGTTGTTACTTTTTGAGATCCAATATCATCATCATTGTCACTAATTTGCAGCGGAATGTTAGAAATACCTGGTCCTTGGGTATCAAACTTGATTTTTTTGGGTCGACCGCGATGGTTTTGTTGCTTAGATTCCATGAAATATTCCGGCCGATGGGAGCTACTTGTTCCTGTTCTGCCCCTCTTTTTGCGTTGTACTGTTTCTTTGTCTCCATGAAAAATTGGTTGCGCATACATGGGAGTCCCTGCAACAGCCTCGTGTAATAGATGGACCACGTTGGTTGGAGTTGGAGTTTGCTGAGATTCAACTCGAGAAAGCAAGGTCTCCATTGTGGGACCCGTTCCTATATAACGCCCAGTAGTATATCCCAAACACTTTGCACATTGAATATATGAGTTTATAACATATGTTACACATGCATACAAGGATATTTTTCTCTTTCCACCTTCACCCGCTAACCAACTAGCATGTACACTTTCTGATAAATTAACATTGGGAATTTGTGCCCGCTCCCACGGACTTAGACCACCCTATGAAATTCAAAAAAACATGAATTAAAATTTATAAATTTCATGTATGAAAAGCTTATAAATTTTTCTCAAAATATAAATTATGGTAAAGGTACTTACATCTGTTCCAATTCCTCCCTAGTGTGAAATTTGCTTCTCCCACCATTTAAACCATCCGCTCACTCTTGTGATGCTCTCTTTGTAGATAGATGCTGTCTCCACCATTTTTGAATTGAAAGTGCCTTTTGAGATGCAAGCACAATGGTCTTACAAGCTCTCCATTCCTCACACATATCAATGTGTTGATTTGTTAGATGTTGAGGTATCCACTTTTTAGCATATTTGTGGAGACTCTACTCCCAATGAAATAGGCATGACCGTTCAAGTCCCTCCATGATATTATCTGGCCCGCCATTGAAGACTGTTCGAATAGCATTCCAATTTGCATCAACCTCATCAGACATAAAACCTACAAAGTGAGCTGCACCATGTCCGTACTTTTCCATTGTTGAATTAAGGTTCTCCCAAAAAATAACTTGAGTCTTTGCATCCTCCTCTTTAGTTTCACATATAGCAATTATTTGTAGTGATCGTATGCTGCAAGATATTCAACATAAACATTTTCACACATCTTCTTTTATTTAATGATAAAAAAATACGAGATATTTAAATACTTACAGATTACCTTGGATCATAAACTGAGCATGACATTGTTGCCCATCCACCTATTCTATGGGTAAACTCAAAATGTACCCACATATTTCTTAAGTCACCAGTTTCAGTTCTTTTCATCCGATTTACTAGATCAATCCCAGAACCTGGTCCTTTAGTGGACATTTTAAATAGGAAGCACTTGTCATCCTCTTCACCCTGTCCAGGAAATCTACTCCCATGGAAAAAAGGAAACATGTACTTTTTTTGAAGCAATAAAATATTATCATATCCATCCCCAATAACAACACCTTGACTCTTCCTCTCCTTTGAAACAATTGAAGAAAACTACACGATGCATCACAAGAAAGCTAAATTTATAATAGTTAAAAAAATAACAAATTCAAGGAACAAAATTGAGTTTCTCTTACCCTTTGGTTTGAACCAGTGGCATCATTTCTTCCTAAAAATCATTGAATTGTACATCGGATGTAACTTCAGCTTCCTCACCAATCAAGGAGTGAAGCACAAGTTGTTGAGCCACCAACATTTGAATTTTTCTTGGGCCACCCTTTTCTATTCTTAGTACTACACCTACCAGTTTTCGCACTCTTGAAATAGCAGCCCTAGAGGTTCCTGCCTTAACATTATGACAATGTTTATGAACATGTATTGCCAGTCACAACATTGTACCATCTCTAGGCAAAACATAATAAATTTTGTAGGGACAAGCAGCAACACAAGTAACAACCTTCTGACAATAATGACAAGTTATTGTTGTATTCTCTTCCATTGCAAGGTAGTGCTTTTTGACCTGTCTGTCCAAATATCCATGAAAATCTCTACTATTAAATTCTTGTTCCTTAATATAATGAGGACATGTTGAATAATTGCACTGCATGCATCCCAAACAGTGGCTTAGACGAATTGTACATGCTATTGCCATGGTTGTCACAGATGAGTGAGTCCACAAGTGACCATCAAAGCGTTGTTCCATCCCTGTCATTCGTTTTGTTTTATCCTGAGTCGCAGGTAACTCAAAACACAAATTTCCATCATAATGTTGTGGAAGTTCAGCAACTTGCAAAGGAGATCCACATAATGTTAACAGATCATTTAACTTTTTTGCCCCTGGATTTTGTTGAATCCAAATGACGATTGACTGAGTTTTAAGTTGTCCTATATTGTCACCACTACTTTCAAGATAGACAATGCTTAAAAATTCTTCAGATATCTCTTTGTCATTTCCTTTCTCATTGTCAGATACCTATATAAATGTGTCTGAATGAAGCATCTCAAACAAGCTCAAAAAAGATCCATCTATTAAGAAATGCTGATGACCTTCGATATCCCACTGTGGTTGCAGAAAGACTTTTGGTAGGCCACAATCACTTTCAATAAGAGAAGTGTCGTGCCGCTCCGCTCCTATGACAATAAAATGAGCAAAGAAAAACCAATCAGGTTTATTTGAAGCTTACAGGATTAATCAACAGTTATAAGGGCTTGCTAACAAGCCAATTTATGAGCTGAAAGTGTGCCAGATGTGGTTCTAAAGGTCAGAAGATGTCTTGGTAATGCTAAACAGTAAATATTCTTGAAGTGGTCATAGCTGGGGTTTTATTAATACAAGCTGAAGTACTCAAAAATCTCTACATGCCTGTCTTTATGGCTAGTCAATCGGAGCTACGGGTAAGAAGTTATGACAGTTTTAAGTTGAGTCAATAACAGATCTGTACCGGATTGAGCACCTGCTGATAAAAGGTAAAAAGTGATAGGAATGCATGAGTCCGAAGTGCTCACTTTCAGGAGCATGTCGGTCTTTTCAGTTCGTCAATCGGGGTTTCAACTGGCAAGATATGGCCAACTTAAGTATCACCGGGGGCCAGGTTCGAACCGCCCTGGTTGGCTTGGTTAAAGTGCTATCTGGGAATTTTTGACATTGACCAAGTTTTGGGACGTCATACAGCAATGGTTTGGTTGGTATGTTGAGCCTAACAAGAATTATTTATTGGAGGAAATTTCCAACACAGCTATGGCCTAAGCAGATACGAAGTCGAGGGTTTTTTTTTTTGCATCTTAATGGCTTGCAGCAAGGTCTGCAACACTAAAATGAGCAATATAATTCATGATGATATTGTCATTAAAAACCAGTTATTGTGCTTGGCAATGCGGTGCCTAGAAATGCTTTGCCCGATATGTGTACGAAATGTGGTGCCGTTAAGAAAGCACAAAAGATCTTGGTGAGATTATTGTTCCAAGTGAAGTCTCGTGGAGTGTATTGAGTGCAGATAATATGCTTACTTGGCAATGCCTTGGCCGGATTGAATGCCAAATGTGATGCCTTCTACTTGCAGGCGTTGCTTGACCGGCATGTGTACCAAATTCGGTGCCCTAGCAAGCCCATTAAGGCCGGCCGCCCAAGGGCCATTGTGGATGGCCGCCCGTTTTGAGCAAAGGAAGGGTTTTTTTTTAAAAGAGTGTGAAGACAAGGGAAAAAGAGGGAATCGCGTGAGCTGCAGCAGCGCCCATCGACGGGGAAGGAGCTCACGATGCTCGCGCTGAGCAACTCGGGCATGGGACGATGATGCCGAAGAAGGGGAAAATTCCCAGCTAGCAGAGGCGCTTCTTTTTGGCACCGGCCGCGCCGTATTTGGTGAAGGTCATTTTCGGCCTGGCACATCATTAAGCAGCCAGTCCCATTAGCGATATCGCTAATGGGATGGCTAAAAATAGGGAGGCCCATGCAAAAGAAGAACGGATCTTGGGGATTTATGATAATCATCTTGGGGCTCTTCTCTTGGCGGGATAAGCTCCTTAAGCTCTGAACTCCTAAACCTCTTCATAATCTCAAACTCCTTAAGCTCGGTTTTTTCTCTCATCATCGAGAGCTCTCCTTCTCCTCATAGCTTGAAGCTCTTAATCTAATCTCCGATAGCTTGAAGCCCTTAAGCTAATCCTCCATACACCTTGAAGCGATGCTAATCCTCCATACACCTTGAAGCTATGCTAATCCTCCTCATACCTTTAAGCTCGATGCTAAACCTCTTTAATCCCCTTAACACTAGAATGGTAACAAGACACTTTTATGTCCTTGGACACTTTTGTGTCCTGTTAAGTGACCATTTTGCTTGAATTATTTGAAGAGTATGAAAATGAATTTTTAGGTCCTATATATCCACAAAGCTGCCTTATAATCTGAAAAAAACTTAGCATTTTTTTTGGAGTATCGATCTCACCATTAGCCTTACTCTTGCACAACATTTTTGAACCTAAGCTGTGTGAAAACTTAGCATTTTTTTTGGAGTATCGATCTCACCATTAGCCTTACTCTTGCACAACATTTTTGAACCTAAGCTGTGTGAAAAAACAAGTCCTGTTTTTGGCTTTTTTTTTTTGGCAACTATACCACTCTAAACTTCATGTTTGTGAGGTTTAGACGGCTAGAGGTTAGGCCTTCATAGTTCTCAACATGTTTTGATGCTTGTAGGGAGAGTTAAGTGTTAAAATTGAAAGTTATGACCAATTTACAAGAATTGCATAATCGTGTTTTTTGGTCAAAATTAGCACTTTTATGATTTTTTTGGTGGCTTTCTTGATATCCAAATTCAATTTTGATTGTGTAAGTGTAATGTATAACATAAAGCTAATCTTCCTTGAGTTTTGGGGGACCTAATATGCTATATAGCATAGTATATGATGATGGTTGAGTTTTTTGATTGCTGAAGAATACGATACATTTTAGAGTAGCAAGTATAACTTTCTCAATATTGCTAGTTTCTTAGGCCAATTGTGTGTATTTTGTAGGTAGTAACCATATCTAATCATAGACTACAAACTTGGCTAGATATTGAGTAGTTTTTATGGGTTTCTAGAGGTCATAATGCTAAACCCAATTTTTTCATGTTTGATGTATTTAGCACTTTATCATTGCCCCCAAGGCTCCAATTGTAAGAGATCCATTATCCTTTTGGCATGCTCCATGGCTCCTTTTGAATCCAAAGGCCCAAAGTAAACTAAGAAAACATGTATATAGTATCTGTATTGAGCGCGACTATAGAAACTTTGATGATAGATCCGCAGAATGGGAAAAATGTAACTTTTTTGTACCTATTTTTTTTTTACCAAAAACAAATTAGTGAGGTAAAAGCAACCATATGTTTTGTTCACCAACCCATTGAAGTTAACGGGGCATTTTATCTCATGTCCTACAAAAATCCCCAGTCTTATTTATATGCAATCAACCGTAAGAAATTGCTGTTTTGGGAAAAATGCACTGGTCCATCAACTTTGGAGGCTTGTGGTGACCAAGGGATGAGAAAAATTACAAGTTTCTCATTTTTTCCATATGTAGTAGTTATTGAACTATAAGCTCATGAAAGGATTTTTCAAAATGAGTGGATCTACTATGGTTTTGGAAATTTTTCCCAAAACCCTGAAAGGACACTTTTATGTCCTATTAGGTTACCATTCTAGTGTTAAGTAAGCCTGATCAAAAGCTCTCGATTTAAGCTCGCTAATTAAAAGTTTCTCAAGCTCTCTAAGTCAAGCTTCTCGATCCTTAAGCCAAGCCTAATCTCTTGAAGCCAAAGCCCTTGCTCTCATAAGCTAAGCTTGGTCTCTAATCCCATTTCTAAACCAATTTCCTAAGCCAGGCCAAACTTTTAAGCCACCATTAACTATTTGAATCCGGAGCAGAAGCCAAAGCGGATGACCACTGAAAGGAAAACTCATGTGCCTTAATGGAAAGAAGCAGAAAGCAGGACAAATCAGGTCTTGTTAAATTCTTGATTAGCACTTGGATTAAGCCAGGTTTCTTCTTGTAAAGAGTATTTAAGCTTCATTAGTGATTGGTTAAATATGGATTCTGTCGATTAACTGGAATTAGGAGAACTGTTTGCTTTGAATACTGTTGTGTTGGTAATCGCGTCTGCTGTACCTTTTTTCCCGCACCTCTCACAGCCAGGGGCCCGGTGCCTTCCCAGCTCACCTTTCGCATAATTATCCCCTGACAGCAGATAGTGATTGAAAATGGCAAGATGGAGGCGGCAAAATCTGCAAATAGTAAGCACTAAGCAAGAATGAGTTTCCCTTCAACCGAATGTCGTGGTTGACTATCTGACCACCAACCTTCCAAGTTATTGTTACTTTCATGTTGGACATATTCTCTCAAGCAAAAGATTATAGGGTGGAGATGTGAGAAAACTGTGGTGGATTAAGTGAAGGTGGTGAAGGTTAATGAAAGTTAAAGATAAAGTGAAGGTTAATGAAACTGGTGAAGGTTAATGAAAGATGTGAAGGTTAATGAAAGTGAAAGATTGGTAGGTAGACCAAAAGACAATTGCATAAGATCTTGTGACGGCTCAAAGAATAATGAAAATCATAATTGAAGAAGTGCATTTAATATATGACGGTTGTGAATGTATGTGCAGTGGAATATGTCATCAAATTTGACGGGCCATTTAATTTCTAAATGGTGGTTCAAGGACTGCATTTAATGCAGTCTAGTAGTGTCTCCATCTTTTGTGTGTGTGTGTGTGTGTGTGTGTGTGTGTGTGTGTGTGTATATATATATATATATATGATTGTGTGAGTGTGTGTATAAAAAGCGTAGCATTCTATATGACTGACTTTGTTTAAAAAACATAGCAATTTTTTAAATTAAGTTATATATATGCCTCCATCTTGCCATTTTATATATATATGTTCATAGCCGTTTTTCGGCTCTTTGTAATTGCCACAGTGAGTTACCTCACCCTACCAAAATCACCCAAACACTGTGGCTATCCCTACCATTTCACTGTACATAGGCGTGCGTGAGTCACGGGACTTTTCCCATATCTTCTTAAAAAACCCTCAATTAGCTAGTCATTGGGCTAGTTGAGCCAAAAAAAATTAAAAAAAAATAAAAAATATAAGTATATTATGGCCCATGCGTATGTAAATATTTCTTTGTATATAGGGCCTAAATAAAAGATTTTTTCATAATTATTTTGGTATTTATTTAAATATTTCTACCTAGGTGTGTGTTATTTATGCTCTGTACATTGCCTCACCATTACCACAATTTTTCCTTACCATTTTTCATACTCTTTATTCCATATAGAAATATTTTCATGTAAGCTTCTCTTATATTTGGTGTAACTCCACCCCAACAAAAATCCAAAAAAACTAGTACCGTCAAAGCTAGTGGACTGTCAACAAGCGTCAAAATTGGCCCGACTCAAGACACTTGGAGCATCAACCTTGTAAGAAATCCACCTTTTCTTACCTCTTAAGAGTTTTTCTTCCTTATTTGTATCCTACATGGATACTCCCATTGTAAATATCCAATTCCATTTGTAAATTAATACTAACTCTACTAACACTAACCCACTATGAAAAGTCCTATCACCTCCATTTCTCTCCTCTCTCTTTCCCCACCAACTTCTTGATAATTCCAAGCAAAAGAAATTAGATAAATGGCTGAAAATCTAACCCAACCATGGTTAGAGGAGTAACCCTAGCCTTCAAAATTGCTATAAAAGGAGGGTGTAGCTAGCACAAAAGGGGGAGCCATAAGCAAGAGCACTATGCTATAGCTTGAGAAGCCAAGCTCAACCTCTCTAGAAGGAGCTCTTGAGTGGAAGCTCATTGTCTTATGCATGTGCATGTGTTGTAATAGGGGATTAGCAAGGGAACTCTATGCCATTTGTAAGAGAGAGAGCGTTCATTCAATTGAGAGTAGGAAATCTATCATTTCTCCTACTAGTGTAAGCCCAACATTTGCTGAATCAAGGAGGGTGGATTTGGACTAAGCTTGGATACTTTGTCTCCCTTCCAACGTGAAGTAATGGACAACAATGATGCGTAAGTGTCTTGGTGTTTTTTTGTTAAGTTCTTGATAGCTTGTCTCGAGTGTTGTCATCAATCTAGCCATAAATCGGACCGCCTCAAATTGGTGCCCCCACTGAGGATGGCTTGTGTATTTTTGTGTAGAATCAACCTTTAGCATAGTCAAGTAGTTTGCATGAATAACGAAAATTTGTATGATCCCTTCATTCCCATTGCAAGGCAAAAGATACACATAATTGTTAGTACTAAGTTGCAATTTCAACGGGTCATTCGTAGAATTTTAGGTCCTCTTAGGTTGGCCGAGATAAACGCTTCAGTAAATCCTTTTATTTTGCCTCTCATTAGGTACGACCTTAGTTTGGACGTCTATATTTTTGTTTTGTTTTAAGCATTAGGTCATGCATAGACCATGGAAAATGGCCCAGGAATAGAGGTTTTCCCCTTCCATTTCACTCCACACATTAGAATAAACATTGCAATTAGTAGGAAAATCCATTTTCAACAACGTATGGTGTTCATGTTTGGTGCCCAAAGAGTAGGAGAAATTCTCGCATCACCAAACCCTGTCATCCTACCTCTTATTGATTATCATAGGTCGTTTGATGTGAATATCTTTATTTTGTTGTAGAATAGATTGCAAGCTAGAAAACATAAATCTTTTTAAGAAAGAAAAACAAAAACGGGTGTCACTTTGAAATCAATTCAATGGAAAGCCAACGCCAAATGTCTGGGTATCCTCTTTTCTTTGGAGAGCCTGGAGAGGATGCAGAATTATTTTTAGCAAATTTCAAGATGTCTTGCCGTATCAAGAGGATAATAACTGATCAAGAACGTGTAGAAATGTTTGAGGTGGTCCTTAGGAAAGATGCTAGTACTCGGTTTGACTCTTTGCCTGAGGAAGTTAAGGGGAATTACACAGAAGTTTTGAATCGTTTCAAGAAATACTTCTTTGATCCCCAAAACACTCAAAAATTATGGCAAGACATTGTTTCTCATAAGCAAAAAGACTTAGATGACTACTACTTGTACAAGCAAGAGTTTTTACGTCTTTGGGATCTATGGATACGAAATGTTGCTAACCCTGGTGATGGTGCAGAATTTCTAAAGAAGGAGAGGTTCATAGCCGGACTCTTTCCTGACCTTAAGGTAAAAGTTGAGGCGGGTGCACCTGCTACCTTTGATGCAGCTGAAACTAGGGCTGCTGAGAAATATAGGAAACTCAAGTGCTTAAGGGGAGAGGTTCCAATAGAAGGTCTTAGACCCAAAGGTAAGTCACAAGCATCAACATCGAGGGAGATTCCTGAGGTAACGGCGGAAGTAATTGAGAAGTTAAACGAATCTTTAAGCAGCCTGTCAATTCACCTTGCACAAGCTGTAGGTCCAAAGGGACAAGCAAAGAAGTCTGAAGAGCGAGATCCACGACCTAGGAGAGTCTTGCAATGTTGGAATTGTGGAGAGTCTGGACATGGGATGTATAATTGTCCTTGGCCCCGTGGGGAGCCAGGGAGACCTAACTTGAATTACCCAGTGATGAATGCAGGTGAAGGAACTGGTCAACAACCAAGGCTTCTACAAAGACCAAATGGACCAAGACCACCTCCACAAGGGGTAGAAGGAGTTCCACCTTTGCCAGATCCAAATGAGCATGTGGTAGAGGTGACAAACTCAAATGAGGTTGACATGGAAACAAATGGCATTAAGCGTGTCCGAGGAAAAGGTAAAGAGAAAGAGGGTGTCCCATCACAGAGTGACCATGGACAAGGCAAGAAGGAAAAGGAGGCCAAGGAAGCTAAGAGGACTCGATGTCGTATCAATCTCCAAGACTTCCCTCTTGGACATGGTATGGCTCCATACAACCTGCTGGAAGACATGCGAGGTAAGGGTCCTGATATCTCATGGCCTCAGTTTCTTGCATTATGCCCACAAGTTAGGAGGGATTTAACAAAGGCAGTTAGCACTAGGAGAAAGGTAAAAGAGAGTTTTCCTGTTGTAAAAATTGCACATGTTGAAATGAACGAGGATATTACACCTGTGCTAGATTGTTACATAAAAGGAAGATTGGTTAGGAAAGGTCTAGCGGATGGGGTGCACAAATTTGCATCATGACAAAAGGGCTCATGCAAAGACTAGGCATGCACATCCATGAGACACCTGAAATCAAAGTGAAAATGGCAAACAATAGCAAGGCTAGGTGCGTAGGCATTTGTAAAAATGTTTTTGTGGAGGCCTTTGGCATTAAGAAGGCAGTGGATTTCTATGTCATGTCTACCAAGGGAAATGGTTACCCATTTATCCTAGGAAGACCATGGCTAATGAAAATGCGAGCTTTGCAGGATTGGGAGAGTGGAAAGCTAATTTGCAGGAATGACAATCACAAGAAGGTTGTCTTTGACATGAAGGAGCAACGCCAAGAGGAGCTCCATGAAGAATCATCTCAAAGTGAGACGGAAGAAGGTTGGACCGATAGCACTTCAGAAGAAGAAAGTAGCGGCAGCATTACTGAAGAGGAGTCTTCCATCGAAGTCATGGGGGTAAGGTTTAAGCCAAGCAACCAAGAGACCTCTTGTCAAGGCTTGGAGGAGGTAGGTCCTCAAGAGAAGGAAGGTGTTCAAGATGAAGGGATGCTGGAAGGTATGCTATCAACAACACTTACAAAGGATGAAAGAGAGGAGTTTAAATGTGTGCTAAGGAAGTTTCCTAGGCTTTTTGCTAAAGACTACACCGATGTGCGTGGAGTAGATGTTGTTCAACACAAGATTGAGTTGAAGCCCGAGGCCACACCTAAGGCTCAAAAGCTACGAAGGCTAGGAGTCATTAAGGAGCAGGCTCTACTCCAGGAGGTAAGAAAGCTTCTAGTAGCAGGTTTCATTTATCCAGTGGAGAATTCAGAGTGGGTCTCTCCCGTTGTTGTCACTCCTAAGAAAAACGGCAAGTGGAGGGTGTGTGTGGATTATCGTCCACTTAATGAGGCAACAAAAAGAGATCACTTTCCCCTCCCATTTCAGGATGAGATACTAAATGAAGTAGCTGTTCATGAGAAGTACACTGTGTGTGATGGCTACTCGGGTTACTTTCAAATAGGTATCGCATTGGAGGATCAATCGAAAACAACCTTTATGTTTGCGATAAGGAAGTTTAGATCCTACTTGCTCCCAAAACCTTTTGTAATTCTCACCGCAGAGAATTTGTTCCCTTGGGTGTCATCTCAAATGAATCTTAGTACTAGGATCTCAAAGTGGATTATGGAGTTGCAAGATTTTCAATACTCTTTCAAAGTAGAAGATAGTGTGCGTGCACAATTGGCAGGGATTCTCACTTATAGGGTGCATGAAAAGGAGATTAAGGTGCCTGAAGTAAAGACCCTACCATTACCGCCACCAAAAAGTATTCCTAATGCTTTTACCTTGTTCTTTGATGGAGCTTTTCTTCGAGCTACAGGAAAAGCAGGGGGAGGGCTAGTGTTGCTCAACCCAAGTGGAGAGGTGGTCATGAAAGAGAAGTTCAATCTACCAAGTTCAGCTAGCAACAATGAAGCAGAATATGACACACTACTTCATGGTTTAAAAATATGCATTGGCTAAGGGATACAACGCCTCATGGTAAAGGGAGATGCACTTCTCATTGTTAAACAGATTTTAGGCATTTGGGCATGCAAGAATGAAAGCTTACGAACAAAAGTTCATGCCATTCGTAGATTGTTTAATCAATTTGAAGAAGTGCAACTATATCATATTCCTAGGAAACAAAATGAAGATGCCGATTTACTTGCACAGCAAGTAGTTACATGTGTTGAGAAAGAAGTGCAGGGCATCATGGTGGCAGCAACTGTCAAGCAACCGAGATACCAGGGATTGGAGTCATTGACTCGTATTATTAGCTACATTTTGGAGGGCGAGTTTCCACAAGACTTCACGAAGGCTCAGAAGAGGAGACTCATGAAGAAGGCAAGCGCATATCTCTACCTAGAAGGCTCCCTCTATCAAAGAGGGAGGGATCAAGTATGCAGAAGAGTACCAACTATTGAGAAAATTCCAGCCATTCTAAAAGGTTTGCATGAAGAAGCATGTGGTGGTCATTTTGCCCAAGAATTAACTGTGAAGAAGATTTTGCTTGCGGGGTATGTTTGGCCAAGTCTGCATGTGGATGTCCAACATTGGTGTAAAAGTTGTCACAATTGTCAGGTAAATGGGAATAGAAGATTGGTTTATGGTCCAAGGCAAATCGTGCTTGCAAATGGACCGTTTGAAAAGTGGGGCATTGATGTTATGGGTCCTCTGCCTAGGACAAAAAATGGTAAACTCTACATTCTAGTGGGTGTAGACTATATGACTAGGTGGGTGGAAGCACAAAGTGTGGCGAAGGTAAACAGTGAGCAAATTTGTCTACACTCACATTTGTTGTAGATTAGGCACACCTTTGGAGATTGTTTCTGATAATGGTCCAGGGTTTAGAAAGGGATTGCTCACAGAAGTCTGTGAAGAACTTCACATTCTACATCGTCACAGTACACCCTACTATCCCCAATCAAATGGTTTGGTAGAAAAAGCTAATGGTGTCATTGCAGGCATCATTAGAAAGATGGTGAAAAACAAGACAAAGTTGTGGGATGACTTCTTGGATGGTGCCTTGTGGGCGTATCGAACCACATATAGGGAAGCCACGGAGTTCACACCATTTCACTTGGTCTATGGTCAAGAGGCTTTACAGCGAATTGAGCTAAACATTCCAACAATGCGACTTCATGGCAAATCAGCACAAGATGATCAAGAAGCATGGATGGATCGACTTCTTACCTTAGCTGAGCTTGAGTGGAAAAGAGAAGCAGCATACGAGTGCTATAAGAGGAAAGCCACACAGACAAAGGAGAAGCTTGACAAGAAACTGAAGGACAAAGGCATCAATGAAGGAGATCTTGTGCTAAGGTATGACAATCGACTCGATAATCGTTTTGATGCCAAATTTGAAACAAGATGGCAAGGGCCATACATAGTCAAGAAGGATTTCAATTCAAGTTACTATCAGCTTATGGACTTGAATGGTAAAGAGCACTCCAGGAAAGTAAACGGGTATCGCTTGAAGCCCTATTTGATTCGCCTTCTACCAAAGGATCTACCAAAGATCTGTCACAAGGCCACTGTCTCATGTAAGTATTGTTACATGAAGCATGAGTGTAACTCTAGCCAAAATTCTGAGGGGCCTAACAATAAAAATCTCGTCAAGGACTCTGAAGCACTCTCTTTGGAAAAGATGCTCTATGATGGTACATGAATATACCATCATCCAGGGGAAGGGCTAATGATAGCCGTTTTTCGGCTCTTTGTAATTGCCACAGTGAGTTACCTCACCCTACCAAAATCACCCAAACACTGTGGCTATCCCTACCATTTCACTGTACATAGGCATGCGTGAGTCACGGGACTTTTCCCATATCTTCTTAAAAAACCCTCAATTAGCTAGTCATTGGGCTAGTTGAGCCAAAAAAAATTAAAAAAAAATAAAAAATATAAGTATATTATGGCCCATGCGTATGTAAATATTTCTTTGTATATAGGGCCTAAATAAAAGATTTTTTCATAATTATTTTGGTATTTATTTAAATATTTCTACCTAGGTGTGTGTTATTTATGCTCTGTACATTGCCTCACCATTACCACAATTTTTCCTTACCATTTTTCATACTCTTTATTCCATATAGAAATATTTTCATGTAAGCTTCTCTTATATTTGGTGTAACTCCACCCCAACAAAAATCCAAAAAAACTAGTTTTATTTATGTGTATATTTTTTCACTATTGTGATTTTTCCCTTCCTACATCTATTTTGTTTTTTTTTCTAAAAACTTAGAACACCAAAAATATTTATCTTTTTATGGTAGCCTCATAATGAGAGAGATTGCTTTTGACCCCTTTATATTTTTTTCCACTTATATTATTTATATTTGACATGTACATATTTTTTAGACCCCTCAATATTTGATTTTCTTAGTTGTACTATTGACTTATATCATAATCTCAACAATATCTTCAATTATAGACCTACCAAATAAGGTCAAGGGTAGGTGGCATGCATACATGCACTATGGAGGGCTCACTCTTGGAGGTATTCAAAAGAATCATCCAAAGAAGGACCCCACAAGGACCTTGTGCAGTGGAAAAAAACGGTCGGTTTTGCTGAATTTTTAAAGTTCACTTTCTCTCCGAATTTGAAAAGGTGATACAAACAAAAGTTGTAGCTCGTGGGTTGAACTTTTGCCTCAACTTTTTTCATATTTTTTTGAGCTACGAGCTGTGAGCTATGATTTTATTAGTGGACCCCAGTTTTCCCATGCTATGCAGCCACACTCTCTCTTCCACTTTATCATTTTCCTCTTTCACACACACTTCTCCACTCATCATCCCCACCTCTCTCACCACTCCTCTCTGCACCCTACTCACCTTCTCCTCAACCTTGAAGAATAAGAGAAACCATGGTGAACTCATACCTCCCACACACAATTCCATTCCAAAATTGACCACCTAGTCTCATTTTTCCTCCTCCAATTTACCCATATCTATCAAAAAAACCACAAAATTCAGCCTCTTCTCTTAAAGGACAACATCATGGTGGTTGATTACTCAGCTTCAATTACCTTGTCTCTCAAGGAAGGTCAAGAGTGGAGAAAAAATGTACCGTCAAAGCTAGTGGACCGTCAACAAGCGTCAAAATTGGCCCTACTCAAGACACTTGGAGCATCAACCTTGTAAGAAATCCACCTTTTCTTACCTCTTAAGAGTTTTTCTTCCTTATTTGTATCCTACATGGATACTCCCATTGTAAATATCCAATTCCATTTGTAAATTAATACTAACTCTACTAACCATTAGGAAATTTCGGAGGTCATTTGGAGGGCCTTCTAAGAAAATGTATTTTTTGCACTCTCTCTCTAGAAAAAATGACAAATAAAAGAGCTGGGTCTTTCATAGTAAAACTTCAAAAAGTGTACTTTAAGTAGATTCCTTACCCCTCTGAACATTCGTTCGTAGTGATTGAGGGATAATACTCTTTTTAGTTGTATTGAATGAACAACGTCAATACGGAGGGAATGAGGCTAACATGGAGGGACGAATCCGCAGCCGCTATTCACTTTCCATTAAACCTGCACATTTGGCTAATGGCGCACTCCTCAAATGGCACAAATGTTACCCACAAACGAGCCAAATATCACCTTCACATTGATTTGGACAATGAGTACCAACCATTGATTAAGCGCAGTAAAACAAACACACATATACCTCCCACCTCCATAGACACGCTCAGAGCTCAAGGAGCTAAACACATAGATATCTGGACGAGAGGCTCTCTCTACCCTAAGAATCCAATAACTAATGCGTCTCCACTGTTTGTCAATCCTACAAGCTTATTGACCTTTGCTGGTGATGGAGAAAACGGCCTTCTGGGTTATTGTAAATCACTTACAAGAGAAGCTGGAACTTACAAGAGCATTCTCCAAGCTCAACAATGTGAGATTGTTCGCCTTTCACATTTACATTCTACAGATCAGGTTACCATTTTGCAACATAAAACAGAGGTACAAGAACTGAAAGAAAAGGTGCGAAGTTGTCAAATGAAGGACACCATCTTGGGTGGTCGTATCCGAAAGAAGAAATTGCGCAATCTTGAAACATTGCAGGTTGCATCAGGAGGTCTCAAGAAAAGAATCTGAGCATTAAGGTGATGCTTCTTGGTTGGCTACATTGTCTTAGTTAAGTGATCTCTTTGTTTTTTCTTGTTATGCATTGTTTTCATGTGCCTAAATAGTGTTAGTGAAGCAAATTTTCTGTTATTTACTTATGCATTGTCTTCATGTAGAGACTCAATCTATCCTGACAAGGAAAACATTGACCCCAAAGCCAATATAGGAAAGAGATTGAAGCCACTTATAAGTAGAAGCCTGGCAGCAGATATAGTACATGACAAGAAGTTTAAGGTTCTACAAAGAAATGTAGTGGACCGCTTTATTTCAGAGAACTCAGTGCCTGCAAAAGAGATACAAGGCACACTTGATTCACTTGGTGTAAGCAAAAGAGGATATTCGGCTATCCAAAAGTCTGTCTCATCCATCTTTGTTAGGAAGGGTATAAAATCCAAACTTCTACCATCAGCCTCAAGTGTTTGGAAAGAGAGGCTTCAGCTTAACGAGGCACAGGGAGACTATCTTGGACAGCCCTTTCATATTAAAGCAACTTACAGTGGCCATGGAGCCAACATGGCATATGATGAGTTCAACAATATTTTTATGGACCTGCGGATACTACAGAAGAGAATGGTGGAGTTTTACAACATCACATTTGAAGAGTCACGTGGACTATTACATTTTGTGTTAAAACTGGATGAGTGTGAGCTTGTTAAAGAGAAAAAGCTAGAGCGTGTTACTATTACTTTAATGAATAGAGCCCTCTCAAAGTGTCCCAGTGATGATCCTTTATATTTTAGTGTTCAATCAGAATCTAACATATGGTGGCTTGGTGCGTTTGAGGTAAGCGATATTCTCAAGTAAGCTCAAATATTCAGATCTACTTAAGTCTCATTTATTTTGTGTTGCAGGTAAAGAAAGAAGATCATGAGATTCTATATTGGGTGTTCCATCGAACTAATATTCCGGAGCTGATTGATCGACAGACTAACCAGGGAGAGGTACTACGTCTAGATGGAAGGGGAGACTTTCAAGTTCAGTGGCATCTTGCAGGTGACCTTAAAACATTAAAGTGCATGTATAATTGTGGAATGGGTGCAATGGCAAAGTCACCGTGTTTGTTCTGCATGGAGCCTGCAAAGGTCATGAACCCAAAGTGGTGGAGAAAAGCTCCAACACGTCACATTGAGGATCCTGCTTTTCGACCAGTTTTGAAAATACCACTTGTGAATGTTCACATTTGTACAATGCATGCCCTTTGTAGAATTGTAGAGAAATCGGTCTACTTATACATCGGGTTTGCTTGGAAGATTAAGAACTCTGCAGAACGACAAGTAGCCTTGCAGTGCTTAGAAATGGTACTGTTGGATATGGGGCTTCATGGTGGCAATGTGAAAATCCAGCGAGATGAAAAGAGATCAACTGCTGAGAAGGATGTCCCATGCAAACCATCCATCGGTGGGGTGAAGGCACGGAGGTTTTTATCTAAGCCCCAAGGTACAAGAGATCCAAAGCTAACAAAACATGGAAAAATATATAACACATCTTATGTTAGCAAGGTAGAGTATCAGAGCTGGAAAAAGCTACATATTGCAGTCAAAGACCACGAACCAACTACTCGTAACGCGAAGGCTGAGGTTTGGCGATCAATAGACATCCTATTTTTGATGTGCGACAAAGATGACTAGTCACAAGGTGATATGAACAAGTTCAAGGAAAATCTCAACCTTCTGAAAAAATCATTCAAGACAGCATGGACAGACACCCAGATTACTCACTACATGGTATTATCATGTATTTCTTTCTCTCTTATGTGCAAATATGTGAGTGTAAAACATTCTAACTAATCTGTTTTCATATCCAGCACATCATCTTCAATCATTTGCCATATTTTATACAGAAGTATGGGAACCCGGCAATATGGAATACCCAAGGGATGGAAAAGTCTCATTACATGGCGAGAAATGCTTATTTCAGGCACACACGACATGGTGGCTCTCGAATCAAGGCTAACAGTTTGAGAGAACTATTTGAATGGTTCTATCGTAGAATCATTCATCGAATGCAGGCAAAAGAAGTCTTGGCAAATTCAGCAACAGCACAAGCCATCAGACATTTACAACAACAAAAAGCTAAAAGATCAATGGCATACAACAACTCCGGAGCTCGTGAAAGTCAACGAAGGTGGAGAGAGACAATGGTGTATGTGAATCACAAGTGGAGAAAGATACTCTGAGTGGATGGCATTGTAAAAAATTTATGTAATACATGATCTTATACAATTGGTACTTGAAGTGTATCAAGATTTTGCAGGTTCAATTTTGTTTTTTGGCACGTCACCCTTGTAACGAATCATGAGATGTTTGCCATACTCTAAAAGTTCATCTGGGTTTTGTCTACCAAGAGCTAGTGCCATTGCTGTGTAGGTGTAGTAATACGCTGCCCGACCACCTGTATAGCCTGGGCAGTAACCAAAACAATCTCTAGCAAACACTTTGTCAACAAGAATGACTTTATCTGCACTTTTGGGCAGCACCGGTCCACCCAAGAAGCGTGATAGTGTCTTGAATGTGTAAGTTGCTATTGAACCCTCTTGTGACATGGAATTTGAAAAACTACTATCGGCGACTCGCAGAGCTTTGAAAGGTACTGTGCTAGGGCCGCATCCCTTCCTCGATACTCTCTTGTCCGGCGCCGAAGGAAGTCATCCTTGTCAGCAATCCAAGACTGCACATACAATGTCAGAAATGACACAAACAGAGAGAGAGAGAGAGAGAGGAGAGAGAGAGAGAGAGAGAGAGAGAGAGAGAGAGAGAGAGAGAGAGAGAGAGAGAGAGAGAGAGAGATACCATGAAGCTCTCATCCTGCAGAAAGAGGTTTTCTTGCCACAGGTCTACAG